>NW_004949096.1:35893051-35927980 GCF_000317375.1 Microtus ochrogaster
AGGGAGGGAGAGAGAGAGAGCCCTCTGCTGCCCTGCCATCCCTCCATGCTTTTCTTTCTATTCTACACTCAGGCTCTGTCATAGGGTGGGTCCCTAGAAGAAGGTTCCAGAGAAGTGAGCCCAGACTTGTTCATCTGAAGCTGGCCCCTCCACAAGCCAGGCTGCCAGAGCTGAAGGATTTTTTTCAAAAACTGACTGAGGCCTGGAGAAGAGAGAGGCGTCACACAGGGGACACGGTGAAGTAGGGGCCTTGCTTGGCCTGAGTTCTCACCTGGAAGTGAGCTAAAGAGAGAGGAAGTCTGTGTGAACACCTGGGCAGAATCCCCACCAAACTTGATGACCTATCATGCCCGTGGCTGTGTGGCCAGTCAGTTAGGGGGAGCTGGGGGGTTAAGAGACAGTAAATCAGAAAAGGTCAGCCTGGAGCCACTGTGGAGGATTCAGAGCACAGGGATTTGTTTGCCTATAGCAATCCTGCCCTTCAGTCCCGGCTATCAAATTGTCTGCCATCATCAGTCCTTAGGGGTGGCAGGGTTGATCCTGGTTGGGCAGGTGGCAGTCAGCCACAATGGCCTCTCTGGGTATCGGTTTGCTTCGTCTATGCCCAGTCTCACACTAGCACAGCAACGGGACAGGTATGGTCCTGGCTCACAGTCATCATTACCCATCACACCTGAAGGAACAGCCCTTCACTCCTCCCCCTTCCCAAGGCTCACTTGCAGTCAGGAGCATTGCTGTGGAGGGAGGGGGGTTGCCAGTGATGGGGACGGAGGCGTCTCCCTGTACGGATGGTGTTTACACACTTGCACGTTCAAACCCACGTCCATGTACTCAGGCATGCATCCACAGACCTACACACAGGCACATGCTCACACACACCATGCCCTGGCTGGATCTGAGGCGCCTTCTACATTATTAAACACCTCATTCAGGAGAGAAATGGCCTCGATGAATAAAATTTGTGTGTTGGTCAAGGAGGGGGGCAGGGTCGGCCGGGCAGCTGTTTCATTATCGCATGAATTCACTGCTAAAGACTCTGCTTGTGGGGAGGGGAGGAGAAACCGGGAGCATCAAGCCCCACCCCCACTGACCCCTACTCCCACCTGAAGAGCTGGCATGGCAGATTTTTGTCTCAAATCCTAGATGGGTGTGGTGGACCCTGTGATTTCTCCTACAGTGCCCGTTGGTCTGAGCTCAAGTCACCTTGTTGTCACAGCCTGGCGAGGTGGGCCACACCACACTTTTATAGCCAAGAAAACTAACCCATGAGGAGTCTGGGGACACACCACTCTGTAACATGGCATTGGGACTCCAAAGTTTGGGTAATGTTGGCCAGAGGCTTCCAAAGTAATTGTTCATGGGACTAGGTTCCTAGAGAGATTTCAGGAGGTGGGGGTTGGGGCCTCCCCAAGCTCCCTAACCAGATCGACAGTCTCCAAAAGCAACTGTTATTGAATGCCCTGGGACAGCAGGTCCTGGTGCCAGTTTTCTCCCTGGTAGAGAGTCAGAGTGAAGTCTGGACACCTGAACTGACTTCCTCTATGTGTATGGGTTGCCAGAAATCTCTCTTTGAGCTTCTCTGGACAAGGGTTGTGACAGAAATCTGGGAAAAGAAGGGCAAAGGGAAGGGAGGCAGCCTGTCCATATCCGCCCCCTGAGAGGCATCAAGCCTATGGCCGGGGCCAGCACACTGTGAGGGAGGCAGGAGCGGGGAGGTGTGAGCACGGGTCATCCTCATGAATATTTGACACTTGTCTGTCTGGGAGAGGGTCTGATTGAGCTGCCAAGGGATGTTAAATAGCTCTTCTGACACCCTCTTCTTGTCTCCTAGGCTCAAAGGCATGGAGGGGAGGGAGGAGACCCCACTGCCCCCTTATGGTTTCTGTGAGGGGAGGTGACAGAGTGAGGGCTGCTGGGTCAGTGAGGACAGTGGAACCGAAATTAAACATCCCTTTGCCCCTGCTTGGAGTCCCTGAAGGCTGCCTGTCACTTGGCAAATCAAACCATGTCACGTGCCTGCCCTCAGCTCACTGCTCCTCATGGACGGCCTCTCTCCACAGCACTGCCTAGGTATCTGCTGCTCCCTGCCCTGGACACTTGTCTGCTGGATGCTCAAGGCCACACTCAGGTGTCAGACCCCTGGAGCACTGTTCTAACTAGGTCACTCCCATGTGCCTCCATCTCAGTCTCTGTTACTGCACCTCCTTGCTGCAACAGAATATATATGGAATATGGAATATATATGGAAAATAGCTTATTATTCTGCTGTCTCAGGTCCCTCCAGAAGGGAAGCTCTGAGACTCGTGTGTGTGTGTGTGTGTGTGTGTGTGTGTGTGTGTGCGCACACTTCTATGTGTACCTGTGTAAACTGCTCTTTCTGTCACAGAGCCTGGTATCTGACAGCCTCTTACTTCATAAACTTCACAGTAAAAGGACAATCTATCCAGAAGAAACATGCACAGACGTGTCACCAGCAGGCACAGAGATGGCACATGAGCACCTGGGAAATGCCATCTTCTGCCACCAGGGAAATGCACATTGAAAACCACCAGGAGAGCCAGCAACATGGCTCGGTGGCTAAAGCACCTATAGCACAAGGCTGATGGCCCAAGTTCGATTCCCACAATCCACACCAAGGTGGAAGGAGAGGACAGACTCCACAGAATTTTCCTCCAACACCAATCTACACACACACACACACACACACACACACACACACACACACACAGGAATGTGCACGCTCAAAAATAAACACATTTTTTTAAAAAAAAATCATCATGAGAAACACTTCATGCCTGAAATAAAAAAAAATAGCAAAAACAGTAAATGCAATGCAGACCTGGGTCACAGCTGCCTGGCCACTGGGGATACAGAGTGCTTTAGCAACTCTGGAGGAAAGGTTGGAGGTCATGGCAATTGCATGCTTGGGTGTTTGTCCCAGGTGGTTGAAAATTAATGTTCAAACAAACCCTTATAATTGAATATTCATGGTAGTTTTATTCATAAGAACCCCAAATTGGAAACAGCCAGATGTCCCTCAGTAGAGGAATGATCAAACCAAGGTGGTACAGCTGTCCCAGAAAGTCCAAACCATGAGAAGAGAGGAGCTGGACACCCATCACAACTGGGATGAAGACTCAGAATTAAGCGGAACCAAAAAGCCAGTCCTGAAAGGTCACCTGCCACGTGAGTCTGTTTACACAGCATTTTGAAATGACAGCATGTTAGCAAGGGAGGGCAGATTAAAAGGCCAAGGATTGGATGGGGGGAAGGGCAGAGGGAGGAGAAAGTGTGGTTACCATAGGGTAAACCAGAAGGACCTCTGGGGACAGAGCTACCTCGTTACATGTGTTGTGTACTGATGGTAGTGACGGATGCACGAACTGCAGGTGATAATGTTCTAACAGCCACACACATACTGGGGCAACTTGAATGACATTGGTGGCTGCATCAGTGTCTCTAGCATGGGTAGGATATTGTACCAGCTGGGTTGTTTTTTTTTAAAAATAGGATCTTACTATTTAGACCTGGCTAGCCCAAAATTCACAGATTCACCTGCTTCTACCTCTTGAGTGCTGGGATTAAAGGCCTGCACTGTACATCCTGCTTGTACTAGTTGTTTGTTTGTTTGTTTGAGTCAGGTTGCCATATGTCCCAGGCCGGCAAAGTAGACGTGGGTCTATCTATGTTCTTTTTCACCATACTTAATTCAGTAAAAGTCTCCTCTGGAGCTGATGAGACAACTTAGTGAGTGGAAGCACCTGGGGACTTGGTAAAGAAAAGAACTGACTTTTTTTTTCTTCTTTTTCTTTTCTCTTTTTAAAAATTTTTTACGTTTTGGTTTTTTGAGACAGGGTTTCTCTGTAGCTTTGGAGCCTGTCTTGGAACTAGCTCTTGTAGACCAGGCTGGCCTTGAACTCACAGAGATCTTCCTGCCTCTTCTTCCCGAGTGCTGGGATTAAAGGCGTGCGCCACTACCACCTGATTAAGAACTGACTCCTGAAAATTATCCTCTGATCTGTATCCCTGTGTATGTGGGATGGAGTGGAGAGGCTAATGCCAGATGCTTAGGATGTGCTGAGGTGTGGGCCGGGATGCAGGTGTCAGAATCAGAAGCCTGTTCCCATGGAGACAGAGGCCTCTGTCTATCCTGACGGTGGTCCATCTAGGCACTAGATACTGTTGTCCCAAGAGTTTTCACCAAATCAGCCCCTTGGTCCCAACGTCTTACCACGTGATTCCCCACCCTACATAGGCTCCCCAAAAGCCATGATGCCCGTGGTACAGTTGTCCTGCACACTGCTCATGACCTGCAAGAAACACCTCCTGTGAGAGTCTGTCTGGCAAGAAGATGGAGCCAGACTATTGGGGTACCCAAAGGTGAGAATCTTGGCAGCTAGTGTAGTCCCTGGCGGCAGAGAACACCAAGTATCAACCCTAGGAAAGACTGGCAGAGGCATTTAGTGGGCATATGCTACCCAAATGCTGTATAGCTAAAGGCTAACATACTTCTATCAAAATATATAGCAGTTCTCCAGAGATATATCAGGCAAATATGTGCATTCTAAGTGCATTGATATACACACACACACACACACACACACACACCCCACAAAAGAAGACGAGCACACTGCCTCATGGATGGAAATAGCAGTGAAATAGCACTTTTTTCTAAAAGTGACCAGGACGCACTGGATACTGGTACAGAGGCTGCACCTTGCTTTGGGCAGGTGGGGGGATCTGGGACAGGCTGGAGTTATTTCAGGCAGCTGAGTGCAGAGAGAAGAGGCCCATAACCAGTCAGCCAGAGATTTGAATGCTGAACCCTCGTGTTCTCGCTGGGCAATCCTGGACCAGGTACTTGACTACCCCAAGCCCTGGTTTCTTCATCTGCAGATAGGGATCGTAGAATGCCCTCCCAGAGGTACAGGGAACACAGGTGAAGCAATGCATGCCAGCAAGCCCCCTACCCACCATGGCAATTATCTTTCTGGGCCCAAGTTAGGGGTTGTATTGCCTGTGCAAGGCAGCAAAAGCAATCCCCAAACTCCAAACTCAGGAACCTTGTGCTTGGAGATCTAAGGGGGCCAAGAGGGGTCTGCTACCTGGGGACCTCATTGCCTGCCTGCTCATTTTTATTAAAAACAAAACAACCAAAACTCCAAAACCTCTACTCTGTAGCATTAGAAGTGCCGCTAATGGTTGGAGCACTTATCTCACCTGACAGAAATTCTTGGGCCTTGACAGGGGATGGGTGCTCCAGGTTCTCACCCCCCTTCCTGTCCAGGAAGACTGTCCTAAGGCCAGGGTCTGAGACAGATGTGGGGCTAACCACCCCTCCTTTTCCAGGGACTGCCTAGATGCACGCTGGCTCACCCAGCACCCACTAGTTTTTCGCTCTATTTCCATCTAACGGGACAGATGGCAGAAAGCGCTGGTGGGTGTTGTGTCGTGCAGGCCCCCAGGGACTAGGAATCTTTGTGATCCTAAGTCCGCCACCCACTCTGACACAGACAGATGTGAGCCAGGTAGTTCATCCTGGCAGGAGAAGCTGAGACAGTCACATGTCCCTGTGGGTGGGAGCACGTACTGGGATGTACATACTCTCACATGTGACTATGCACATGTCTCTGGGCCTCAGACTTGGGTGTTGCAGCAGCAGAGGAGGCCGGAACTGGACAGTCCCAGACTTGTGTCTGGTGCCTGCTAACTTGCCAGGACAAGCACTCCCCTATCCCTGGCAATGAGGACGCTCCACAATTCAGGTTGACTTAAGCTGTTCATTAGTAACCCTCTCTGTCAGGATGCCTTCTTAGGTTATACTCTAGCAACCAGATATATAAGGTTCAGGCTAAATGTGCTAGTGAAGGATTTTATCCTTCGAAGAGGTTGGTGATATGAGACCATGGCACTGAGGGGCAAAGTAACATGTCTGTGTTCACACCATTGAGATATGAAGGAGCTCGTGCTTGTCCCAGCCCCATCTGATGCAAAGGTAGGGCTCCCAGACCACAGGGGCAGCCCCGAGCCCTCACCAGCCAATTCCTCTGCGGTCAGGACTCTCTAGTTCCAAATAGTGAGGATAGGAGCTGATGGGCTTGCCACTTTTCTGTATACTTATGGGGCATTGGTGACAGCTGCAGGATGGTATTCCCAGTTGCTCATAGGACAACACAAGATCCTGAGCCCATCTGGGGCCCGGGCAGAGGTTATGGGCATATCCTAATCCCAGCAGGAAGTTAGAAGCCCAGAGAAAGGCAAGTTTGCTTCAGCGGCATGGGGGCAGAGCCCTATCGAGAACCGAGCTGCCTGGGACCACTGCCCAGAGAGCCTGTCCAGAGAGAGGCTTTTACCGTAAGGCTTGACATGGGCATGGCACCAGGGAAAAGGAGCTCCTATCTGTCCCAGAAGTCACCTATATGCTAAAGGCAGCAGAAGACAGCGGTGACGGAGCTGGGGATGATGCCCTTAGCCTAGTGTCTCTGCTCTACCTCACAGAGTAGGAGTGGGGCGCAAGCCCGACAGAAGGGGCAGCTGGACGGAGTGCTGACACAGGACAGGGAGAGCCTAGGGACAGGCCCCTCTTGGCTGTCCTCCTGCCCTGACAATGCTCCCCCAGCTCCAGCTCTGGCACTGTCACATGACTGCTCTGTGGTGTTCTAGGATGTGGGCTGATTGCAGCTGACAGATGCACCTGTTCAAGGGGGAAAACATCAGTCAGCTGGGGCCGGGAGCTGGGGGAGCATTGTGAGTCACCCACACTGTGCACGCTTCCCGACAGGGCAGGGCTGGCTGAGGCAGAGACTCTCCTCCTCCTTCTCTGCCTTGAAAACCCTCATGGAGGCCTTATGGGAGAGCCTGCAACTGCTCCCGAGAATCTCGGTGAGACCCAGAGGGTCAAGGGAGCAGAGGGTGCCCCTAAGGCCAGCCCGAGCAAAACCAAACAGCTCTCAACTTTTGTGGAAGATGAGGATGAGAAACGGGGACTGGACTGAGGTGAGCTAAGTTGCTAGAATGCTTTGCCTGGTGCGTATGAAGCCCTGGGTTTGAGCCCTGGCACGAACTGGTATGGTGGGGCACATCTGTAATTCCACTGCTCAGAACCTAGAGGTCGGGGACCAGAAGTTCAAGTGCATTCTCTGGCACAAAGCAAAGCCTGCTTGGGTTATAAGAAACAGAAAAAAAAAGAGGAGCGGAGAAGTAGAGGTTCTTTCACTCACACGTCTAGATCCACAGCCCTGAAAGGAGAAGCAGGGGCTAATGCAGGCAGGGGTTGTGGCTGAGGCAGAGTCGCACTTGTGTCACTAAGAAGCAGGCTGAAGGTCACAAACTCTAGACTCAGCCCTCATTGGTTGCCTGGGTAAAAGGGCGCTCCTCTCCCCTGGAGTCTGCTCCTACCATTCCCTGCCTCCCACCCCCACCCAGTGCTTGGGGTCTGTGCCCTGGAGGACAAGACAGAGTTCAAATCCAGTTCCGACACCACTGGCAGCCTAGGATCCACCTCCTTTCCTCACCCGCAGAGGAAGAACGACACCAAGAACTACGTCATGGGCTACATGGGGACATTGGCTTAGAGGGAAGGGTGGTCCTTCAGGGCCACCTCCATCTCTACCCTGTCTAGGCACTCAGTTATTGTCTTTTTGAACAGAACGAATTAAGGTCCATCTTGCAAGATGCTGGAGAGGCTCCCAGGGCCAAACATGAGGACACCTTGTCACCTCAGAATCTGGATGCTGTTGGCTCACTCCTCCTGACAAAGGGTTTGGCTCAGGAGACCTGCCACTGTTGTCAGTGCCCACTCCAAGCTTTGGCAGCATGAAGAATGAAGACAATTAGTGCCCATTCTGCAGGGTCAAGTGGGGGAGGCAATAAAGAGATGGCTGGGGTGTATGGGGAGAAGGCAAGGGAGAACTTGTGGGGGCAGCTATTGGCTTTTGCAAGTGGGACCAATTCCCAGCCTATGCTGGTTGGTGTGCTTTCTGCTGCTAGGGACAAAGCTTGTCTCATAATCACCTGCTGGTATGGTACAGTGGGGCCTTCACCCAGTACCACCATCTCTGTGGACCAGGTTACACATAGGAATCCAGGGGCAGGCATAAGATGATGAACTACATGGGTGCCCAATTCTGGTCATGGTAGAGGTCATAACGGCCAAGAGAATGGCCAAATGGACTCTGGTCACCCACTCTGCCACTTAGTAGCGTTAGTGGTAGTTAAGGTCCTAAGGAGACTTCTGGAAATTAGAACCACCAGAGAGGAGCTAGGAAAGGGGGCTGTCCCTTGCTGGCAGAAAGAGCCAGCTGTGTGCACATCTATGCACACATGGCTGTAGAAATCCCTGTGTCTGTGGATATACAGAGTCACATTGCCTGACTCTGGAGGTGGAGCAGGGGTGGTCACCAGGTTTATGTGACTGTGCTTACATGACCGTGAGGTCCATGCTCACACGGATGCTTGTGGGTGTACACAGCCCACTCTGCATGCAGTGTGCATGTGAGTCTGGGACAGAGGGCTGCCAATGCTTCTTCCCTGCCAGTCCAGAGGTTGCGAGGGACACTTGTGCCTTTCCAGGAGCCCTGCTCTGGTACTCAAAAGGATTTGTTCCATCTGCTCATTCTTCTGAGTCTCTTGGGCAATGGACCAAACAGAGCAGGGATAGTATCCTTGACTCTGGGGCAGAATGGCCTGAAACCAGTCCACACCCCTCCCTGGGCTGCTTGTCTTCATGGGGAATGGACAGGGAGTGGGGGCAGAAAGTCATCTCTTGTGGGGAGAGACTGCCAGATACCAGTCCAATGTCTATTCTTTTTATAAGACCTTGATTTCCTTATTTGGGATGTTCAACTGGACCTGGATCTGGTCCTTCCTCCTTCTGAGCAAGACCATCCTGGAAATTTGGGCAGCATGCTGGGCTCCAGGCCAGACTCTCTGAGGGTCAACGCTAAGTTGGGGCACAGCTGAGTTTTCTTGGCTCCATCCTTCCCCTCACCTCACAACTGTTTCATGAACTCTACCTCTTTGCCTCCCCTCTCTTGCCATCTCCTGACAGCCCCATGGAGGTAGATGGAGCTGCTTGTGCCCTTATTAGGGGACCTCATGTTGCCTTAAGAAGAAGGGGGGTCTTCATTCATTAACTGAAGGATTACTTGAAAACTGTGCTCATTGGCTAGCACCCACGCACAAGACCCCTTGTGTCTCTATGCTCCCCTGTCTCACTAAGGACAATGAGGCTAGGTTCAGGGTCAGCTACCCTGGTCTCTGCTCCGGAGACCTAACTGAACAGAACCAGCCACGGAACTAACCTCAAGCTTCTTTCTGTTCTGTCCAAATCACCCACAGCTTCTTATATCCAAAAGAGCCCTAGAGTTCCAGCCTTCCAGATAGGGTGCCCCCAACAATTGCTTCCCCTTACCGGGTCAGCAGGCATAGTGGGTCAAGGAACGAGGCACTAGGAACACCCGTGAAGACATTCCCCAGTCAAGAGCTACACCCAAGCCCCAGATTTCCCCAAGTCCAGGCAAGCCACCAGCCCATCAGCACCTACCTTGGTCCTCTGCATCTCCGCAGCTGAAGGGGACTGTCACCAGCCTTCCCGCTTTGCAGCCCGAACAAGCCAGACTGCCTGGTCGAGCTGGCAGCTGCCTCATGTTTGCTAGGACCCAGACGCAATTGTCACTGGAGGTTTCTCCCCCGCCCCCTGCCCACTCCTTCCATTCTCCCTCCCTCCCGGGTCTTAGCTCCACCTCTCCTCTGCCTCTTCCCTCCTCCCTCTGCTCTCCCCTTTCTTCCTCCCTCCCCCTTTCTCTCCACCCCCCAGTTTCTCTTTCTTCTGGGCTCCTAAACCTGGTCTCTCAGCCTCTCGGTGCCTCTGGCTCTCATCCCTCCCCCCTAATACGTGGTCCGTTCCCTCCCTTCCTAGTCACAGGGAAAGCAGGGAGGCCACCCCAACACCAGTCCCTGCCCAGAACAAATAGGGGAGCCCTTGGGATTACATCACTGAAGTAACTCCTGGGGTTCTTCCACCTCTACTGATTTGCGACGTTAGTCACCTCTGTGTAACCCCTCACAGGCCTTGCAATATGGAAACCTTCCTAGCTGGAGCAAGCACTTCACATTTCCCCAGTTTCAGGGATTCTGGGCAGTCACGGGATCTCCCCCAGATCTCTAGGAGTAGGATCTGGGGATGGAAGAAGGAATCAGGGGTCCCAAGCATCCCCGGGAAGGCTCCTTCCTGCACTATAGGAGATGAGCTCCTGGGCATTTTCTCATCTTTCAGAGAACCCACCAGGAGCTAGGTGCCGAAACCTGCGCCAAGTTTCCCTTTTTGGCGCCCTGAGGAGCCTGCCTGTGCCAGTGGTTCCCATAGAAACGAAGCTGAGCCCGCTCCTCCTTCCCAGAAAGCCCTGGAGCACTTGCTTGCCCTCCCTACCCTGTCCCACCCCTTTATATTGAGTCAGCCAATTAGCTCCAGCTGTCAGACCCTAGGGGCGAAAACCCCGAGGCTGTTGATCCCCCCAGAGGCAGGAAGGCTGTCTCCTGAGGGGAGTGATAACTCTGTCGTCTGCCCGTCCAGACTCAATCTGGGCAAGGGACTCAGCTGATGAAGGGCTCTCTGGGAAAGGGGATGAGAGGACCGCAGAGGCTCCCGGGTCAGGGCCAGTCCTCCCAGCATCTTCTGAGCATTAGGCAAGTTTCCACAAGGAAGAGCAGGTTGAGGCCTTGGAGTCCCGAGTGGGCTCTGAAGTGAAGGGTCATTATCCCAGTCTATGCTAATGATGGTAAAACTCAGAAAAGTCCAGTCTTTGCCTACCAGACAGCTGTCCAGGCTGTTCTTTCCAATTAGAGCCAGTTCTGGGGGGAATTTTCTACCTACCGGTTATATACGTCCAAGATTCAGGGATCAGCTTGGACACTGCTCATTACACAGCCCAGGACAAGTTACTCAGGGCACTTTCTGAGGAGGCAGGGTCTTCTGAGCAGTCCACCCCAAGGCAGCACCTCTTTCTGGAGAGTCACGAGCCTCTGCTTGGTACCCTTGCTGAAATTCTACTCCTCTGAGCTGCATTCCTTGGGAGTAACAGGCTGTGGCAGAGCAAGCCTAGTCCAGAGGCCTCCACTCCTGGGCCTACCAGGCAGCCAGCAACCTCCTCCTACAGCCGCTACCCAGCAAGTACCCCACATAAAACACAGGCACAAGGCAACTGTGCCCTGCCAGGAGTCTCAAGTCGCCTGACCCTCCTTCTTCCTTTGGTTATCGCGGGGATTTTTCTCAATGCCCTCAGACGTTTCCAAGGTCCTTCTAGAATTTCTGGAAGATGGAGGAATGAAAAAGAGCCAAAGCAAGACCTCAAGTGAACCTCAGCCTTGTTCTGCCACATAGGGACAGACTGTCTTCCCTAAGAGAAAGAGTCTTTGGAGGTCTGTTTAGGATGCAGAAGGAGGCCCAGTGTGGTTTGGCAATACTTTGGCTGATGGGTTTTAGCTGTGACTTCTTCAGGTGGGCTGGGAGGAGCGGTGTGGTGCAGTTTGCAAGAGGAAGAGGGAGGGATGACTCAGGAGGCTGTTCTCTTCTTTGTACTCCAACACTTGAAGATGCAGCCGTGGGCCACTACAGCCAGCTGGAGCCCTTTCCACCTCTCCAGGAGAGAAATTCACACAACTACAATCCTGGCAAACAGAACCATTCTCAGCTCTCAATCGGGGGACCTCTCCACACCAGGCTCAAGCTTAACTCTTTCCTTGCCAGCCCCTCAGACAGCTCTGGGGAGCCTCCAGTTTTCACACCTTTCCCTCAGGCCCCTTCTGAGTCCGGGTCTTGCAGAGGGTCTGGGAGTTGATAGGGACATCTCTCAGGGTCCACACCCCACAGCCCTTACCTATGAGAGGGCCCCTACTGGGTGGAGGCCGGTCTAATCTCACAAGAGCTACAGAGATGTCTGTTGCCCTAAAAAATACGCCTTCCTCGGATGCTGCAGATCTCAGAAGTGGACACAGCCTGGAATGGTGAACATCCGCGTCACTTCTACAGTCTTCCTCAGACCCATGGAACCTCTTTTGTCACAAGCCATGTGGAAACCTGACAGGCCCAGGACCCTTCTTGGGAGGGGAACAGAAGCAGTTCTTAGTCACTTTAGGCACACAGCACAGTTAGGGCTCTCCTTTGGCTCGCTCTTAGCACACCTGCCCTGAAGTAGAGGCCATTGGGACCAAACCGAACTTCCAAAGGCAGGAGGCCTGCCCCCAGAGAAGGTGTGTGTGTGAGGGGGGGTCAGCCTCCACTTAAGCTTCCTAGTTTGCTTTCTGTTGCTATGATAAACACCAGGACCAGCTTGCAGGAGGGATGGGCTTACTTCAGCTTACAGTCCATCACGGAAGGATGTCAGGGCAGGAACTGAAGCAGGAACTATGGAAGAAGCCTGCCTACTGGCTTGCTCAGCCTGCTTTCTGATACAGCCAGCATCCACCTGCTTAGAGCTGGCACTGCCCCCAGGGGGCTGAGTCCTCCCGCATCAATCATTAATCAAGAAAATGCCCTACCGGCCAGTCTGATGGTGGCATTTCTGCAGTTGCTGGTCCATCTTTCCAGGTGGCTCTAACTCATGTCAGGTTGACAAAAGATGAACCAGCAGCCCTAGCCAATCCTGGCGACCTTCCTTCTGGCCACACCAGATCTTCCACATGGCTGTTATGTGGTTGGGGGACCACGGCTAACAAAGAGCTTCCAACACCCAGGGGCAGATGCACCTGCTCTTGCCTGAAGTCTGTTCCTCCGCCAGGCATGGAACAGGCCAACGAATGTGGTCCCATGCCAACTCTCACCGGAGCCTTCAATCGGATCAGTAGCCCTCCCTTTAGTTCTGCATTTACACAGCTAACAGTGATCCTACAGAGGGGAGAAGGAAGTGCCTGTCCCCTACATTTCCCAAACTTTAGGAATCCTACAAACCCCACTTGCTCTTTTTTTTTTAAGTGGTCAGGAAGGAGGCAAGGGCCACAGTACACATGTTGAGGCCAAAGGACACGTTGTGGGAGTCAGTTTTCTAACTACGTGGGTCCTAGAGATCAAATTCAAGTCATGAAGCTTGGCAGAAAGTTCCCTTACCCAGAGAGCCATCCTGCTAACCCTCTTGTGCTTGTGGTGCCTCCTCCTTCTGGCTTTAGTGAAGGGAGGCATCTCCCCTCATCTTGGGCTTCGCTTACTTCCCTTGAGTCTCCACTGGCCCTAACTCCTTGGTACCCTCAGTGTAGATGAGGGGGTGACTGTCTCGACCCTGAGTTCCACATCACCCATGAGCAGGAGTGGTATAGCTCTCGGTCCCCAATACTCCACCTCCATCCTCACCCAGGTCTTCAACTTTGCTCCACATGGCATATCCGAGAGACTCAGGGAAAGCCTTATTTGCCAGGAGAAAAGGCTTTGTTCCATCTGGCTGGCTGCCAGCCTCTCGCTCAGTACATAGCCTGAAGAGGGAAGGAAAGGGTTTTGGCCCTTGGACAATGGGAGGAGGGACATTGTCCGTGATCAAGCCTGAGCAAGGTCTCAGGTTGGACCCAGGCGATTCCAATGGGTACTGGAGTGCCACCAGCCTTGTAGATTCCTCTGGATGGGTTTTGCCCATACCCAATCTCTGTGCCTTCCTTCTCTAAACCAAGTAGCTAAATGTATGCCTCTCTCTTGGCTGATACATAGCGCCTAGCTCAGTGGATAAATGTTTGTTCACTCCGCTCCAGCCCCAGGCACGTGGCCCTTGCTGTGTGCCCCCTGTGATGCCCTAACCCACATGGTGCTTCTTTGGCAGAATCTGCCCCAGGGCCCTGCGCTGAGCAACCAGGTGGAAATCTAGCAGAGCTCCCAGGGTCCCCAATCTGTCATCCCTCCTGCCACAGGGACACTAAGGACATCTGACTCAAACTTCCCTGGAGATATGGCCTCCCTCCCATGCTGCCACAGGAGATGGAAACATGCGGAGAATCCAGTAGAACATGTCCAGGGTCATCTAACTTGATGACCTTGAAGTTGCCAGATAATTTCCTGGGGCTTCATCAGGCTCAACCACAGATAACAACGGCAAAAGGTAACTGCCATTGTGTATGTGTATGTGTGTGTGTGTGGGGGGGGGGTCAGCTTCTGTACAGAGCAGCTCCAGCCAGGTACCGCCCATCATATTAAACCAGGAGAGCAGGCATCTGCTTCTCTCTACAGCTATTTTTGCTTCTTAACTGCTCTCATCCCTGGGTGACCAGTGCCTACAGCAATAACCTCTGAACTACTCCAAACAGCATCCAAAAGGCTGTGACGAGGTTTCTGGGTGCTACACTCGAGGAATACTCGCAGTTAGACATCGCTTGGAAAAGAGAATGTGTGGTGTGTGCGCCTTTTGAGCATTTGAAATGATGTGTATTTAAGCTGTGGGGAGCAAGGGGGCCTGTAAAGAACCACAGAGCTGGAATGAAGATGTAGCTCATTTGATAGAATGGTTGCTTAAAGCACATGAAGTCCTGGGTTCAAATCCCAGCATCATATAAAACAAGGCATGGTGGGAAAGGCGGGCTATTTCCATGCTAGGGAGTGTTCTGATTCCAAAGGATGCTGAGCAGAGCTTTAAGTAATATCTGGTTAAAAGCCACACCCATCAAAAGGGGGTACCTGGCAAGTCTTTCATGCCCATCAAAAGAGGGGACCTGGAAAATCTTCCATGCTGTGGGGGGTAGGTGGAGTGAAGACTTGGCACAGACCCACTCTCCAGGGAACTTTAGTCCCTGCCAGTGGACTAAGGTGCCATTCGCTGGGTCCTCAGCCACTGCTAGACGCACACGATATGGAAGATGATGTCACCCACGGCCACCAGTAGTTCTGACAGATGTTCAGATATAAGAGTGCCAATATCCAACCAGCCCTACCATGTGGAAGAGGCAAGATGAAACCAACAAAAACAAGGACCATGACAGCCACCAGGAGCAGGTCACCAGGGGCTCCCATCTGCACCAAAGACTCAGTTTAAAATAACTGCATGTAATATGCGCAGGCATCAGAGATAAGTAACTCTGACAGAACCAGAGATGATTTTTAATTGCTTTTATTTCATTTGTTTAAATCCCATCAATTATATCTAAAAAATACAGGGTATCACTTCCTCACCCTCAAGTAACAAGTAACAACCAACAAGACAGACAAACAACAAAACAAAAACTTCTAACTTCTGGGAAAAGCCAAAAAAGAAACAAACAAACAAAAAAACCCAAACCACCAAAAACAACAAAACAACCAAACAAAAGAACTTGTTTGAGAGTAATAATGTAGGAGTCTTAGCACATCAGGTACCACCATCCTGAGTCCTAGCAACAAAACTGCTGCTGGCTCAGAAGATGCAATTCCACACCAACATGCCCAGAAACACACTAACATAAAGGGCATCCCCTCTATGCCCAGACCCTGGCTCTGCCCTGAGCCTAGCTCTCAACTCCCAAGCAGCACTTGCTCACACCAAGCCCTGTCAAGGTTTTCCTCTCATCATGTTTGGCTTTCACAGCCCTACATACAGGCTTTGAAGAGCCTCTCTATCAAAAAAAGAAAAAAGAAAAGAAAAGAAAAAGAAAGAAAGAAATTGCGGCTTGGGGGACCTACATCACATATTTGAGGTGCCTCAGCTAGCAGCATCAGAAAAAGGCTGTGAATCACATGACCAGGCAGGCTCTGCTCCTCACACTGAATTGCTGCACAGTCCCAGGGTGCCTGCAGTCAGAGAGGCCGTGGGATTCTTCCCACAGATGTTCATTAAGCTGTTTACTGAACCTCAGCCTTAGGGCTCCAGCTTCAGGGACCCAGAGGCAAAGCTTAGGGAAGTGACATGTTAATGGAACAGAGTCTTGTCCATATCGTCTCTCTTTTCTTTGTCCTTTCCAGACCCAATGTCCAGCACATAGGGACCATGCAGAGACAAGTGAGGGGTGATCCCAGGCCATATGCTCAGGATGGAAAGAGGAGGGCAAAACTGTGTTCTTACCACTAGATCCTTCCTGGTGGGGGCCACCCATGCTTCTGTCTCTGGGGCAAAGAGGGAGCCCATGTGGCCCACATCCCTGGTCCATTCTTAGAAGCCAGTGCTCAGAGGGAAGATGGGGCCGGCGTGGCTATTTATAATCCGGGGTGCAGACAGGACAGCTCAGCCCTCAGACAGGCCTGTCCATGGAGAGAGCAAGCAAAGGGCTGGGGAGGGACCAGGAAGGAGGCTGGTGCAGGTGGGGGAGGATCAAACTCAGACAGGGGGAAAGGGACTTAGACAGGAAGCAGGGAGAAAGATGTACCCCATCTTTCATCATGTGAATCACCTGATGGAAGGACCTGAGTCCACCTAAACCGGAGAAGGAGCTCCCGTGGGTGGAGAAGAGGCCCTTCCTGTTGCTGGGATACCACAGCAAGGAGGACAAGTGCTAGGTACCCAGAAGAACCTGTTGGCTCTATAGTTCAGTAAGGGCTGAGTATGATTTGGGTCACGAGGGGAAGCGTACAAAGGTGGGACCAGGGAAGCTGGAGAAGGAGAGGGGACAGGCCAGCGCCAGAGGCCAGCCTGCACTCTGGGAAGGGGATTACAATTCTTCTGGTCCAGAGTGAGACAAAAGAAGAAGGACAGGAAGTCCCCAGGGATCACCTTGCCTGTTAGAAACTAAAAAGAAAACAGGTGAAGGCAGGTGTGTGTGTGGGGGGGGAACAGGTCCCATCCACACTGACCCAGACCCCAAGCCTTCCTGTCCCCTCCTTCATGCTGAAACCCCAGATCTGAGCCCCTCCAATCAGGTTCAGGGGAATTATGGGGGAGGGGGACGACTCACCAGTGGGTCCTATAGCTTCAGGGAAGTGACCCTGGGGATATGGAAAAGCTGTGTCTCCTCGGAGCTGGTGGAGCTGTGACATCACAGAAGTAAAGTGAGTCCCCAGCACAGACCCTCGGCCCTGGCACAGGCTGACTGGAGGTAGCCCTGCCTCAGGAGTCCTCCAGAGAAGGGTAAGTCCCAAGGAGCTACTCTCCAGGTGGTCAAGTTGCAGCAAGAAAGATGCAGCAGGCTGATGTGGGAACTATCAGGCCCCAGTACTCCTTAGAGCTGGGTCAGAAGCTCTCTCTGCTTGGGAGGGGTCTGGACAGGGTGCGGCCCAATGGCTGTAAAGAATTCCTGGACATCTGATGCCCACTGTTGTTCTGACAATCCCTTACCTGAGGCGTTTCCGGATGGGACGGAAGTATTTGGAGGTCTTGACAGCGAAGATGATGCTGGGGATGAGGAAGAAGGTGCACCACCCCAGGCAGAACCAGAAGGCGTTCTGAAGAGGAGCCATGAGGTCAGCTCACCAGGCTGGGCAGATGGCGCCTTCCCACCATCCCCGTGCCCACAGGCTCTGCACTGACTCCACACCCTGGCCTCATGCCCTCCTACTGTCCCTGTCCATTGGACTCTGTATTCGTGACAGGCTGGGGACACTCACCCAGGGGTCGGCCATCATGTCACATAGAATCACATGGCCATTGTCCAGGGCTGCAGAGAGGGGCTGGCAGGTGGCGATGTGTTGTGTCACCTGTGGTACCAAAATGAGACAGGTATATGGGAAGACACCTGGACCCACAGATGGGTACTCCATGTTCTGAAGAGGAGGCCAAGATGAACACAGAAGCCCAGGGACTTAGCTGGGGTCCACCTTACACGTGAACACAGAGTGGAAGGTGCAAGCACAGATATAATGGTCATGGGTCCCCAGGAAGGTTAGGACACTGAACTTCCAGCTCAGCTTAGCTCTCGTCCCTTTCATCCACTCACTAGCCCACACGTGAGTCTCACTGAGTCCCTCAGTATGATTGTAAGTCATCGTTATTGGAAAGGGAACATGCATGCACACACATGCCCGTCTCCAAATGCATATACACAGACACTCACGGGCAAGCAAACCCCAGCTCAGACCTTTTCCAGAACCTAAGGGCCCTGGAATGTGTAAGAGGAGGTGAGCTTTGATGGTTGGCCTTTGACAAGCAGGGTGAGGGACCTATCCATGGAGAGGCATAGGGGCAAGGAGTAGATGGGATGTTCTAGAAAAGCTATGGTCAACCTAGCCCATACTTGGGTCTCACAAAAGGGCTGGGGGTAGAAGTCGGGTGAGCAGGATCTATTTTGTGAGCAAGAGTGCAGATGGCAGGTTTGGGAGTTTGTGTCCAATTCCAAAGGCCTGCGGTACCCCCAAAGGGCTCCATAGCTGGTCCACTGGGGTGGGAACACCAGGTGGGGTGCCAAGCCCTCACTCACCTCTTCTCTCACCCAGGCCACATACTGAGAGAAGTAGCCCATTTCCCTGGCCAGGAAACACTCAGAGGCCTACAGGAAAGAGAAGCCCATGGTTGGCAGGGATCCTGCCTCCCTACACCCCTCCACGTCTGACATCATCAGAATGAGCCTGGCTCTCCTGGGAGCCATAGTGAAAGCCGAGCTGGAGGGAAAGCCTGTGGTAGACACTCCCTGCCCCCAACTCACATTCCTCACAATATGGCTGGTCCGGGCAGGCAGCTCTCCTTTCAGACGAGTGACGTTGCCAAGAACATTTGCGGTATTCACCTGCAGGAGACAACAGTCCAAATCAGCCATCCATCTATCCACTCACCCACCAATCCATCCAGCCACCCTACGATATACCATACAATCCTTTTTAACAGATGAAGGGCAGGCTCTAGGACCCAGAGGCCAACAAAAGAGGTCCTTAAGGACCTGACCCCTTTCCTCCTCCCCCTTCACCTCCCAATGGGACAAGACAGAGCAGGAATCTCAAAGCAGCTGCCCTGTCTTCCTCTAGCGCCCCTAGTTCCAACCCATCCTCCCACTCCCATTAGCCACCTGCAGATCTGGGGCAGAGGACTCCAGGGCCCTGACACTGAGGTTGAGCTTGGCCTGTGGAGGAGGAATCAGGATGGTTAGAGGCAAGGATTCAGAGGCAGGCAACGGAGAATGCAGCTGGCCTCTTCCTCCTTTCAAGGCTCTCTCTCCATCCCTCCTGCCCTCTCTCCATCCCTCCTGTCCCTCAGGCCCCAGACTCCCTTCAAGCTTACCACAAGGCTCTGCTGGGGGACGACCTTCTCCTGGTAGAGGCTTCGGAGTTCTCTGGCTTCCTCCTGTAGTTGCTGCCTCAGTACAGAGTCATTCTGAGGGCAGACCAAAGGATTAGAAGGGTCCCCGCCCCAACAAAGAGCAGCCCTCTGAGGAAGGTGAAAAGGGCTGGGTTCAGAGAGAAAATCCTCAAGCTCAGACTTTCCCTGATCTAGGTCTTCCCTGAGCTGGATGCTACCAAATCTGCCACAGCACCACGTAAGCTGTAGCAACCACAGCTAAAACTAGGCCGTGCTCTCTGCAAGGCCAAGGCGGCTGTGGAGTCTGAGGTGTCTCAGGGAGAACTTCAGAAACTTGAGATATCTGTAAATACAGAAAGAGGCTTCCTGTGGGGAGTGCATGTGTCCTTTGGGGGAAGGGGTCCTCACAGCACAGACTGGCAGAGTCTGAAGCTGGCCCAGCTGTGTGAGGCTAGGCCAGAAACTCCATCTGCTCAGAGACTAGGACAGTCTGTAGACACAGTGACAGAGGTTCAGAGATGCAAAATGGCTTGCCCAAGGCCGCACAGCAACTGACAGCAGGGCCTGAATGGGAGCTGAACTTGCAGACCCTCAGCCCAACAGCAGGGTAAAAAGCCTCAGCACCTGCGGGTGGGGCCCTCAGTCCCCAGCCTCTGTTCCTGTCCCTTCTCCAATCCCAGCGTTCCTAGTCTTCCCCCCCCCCACCCCGTCCAGATCTCCTTGACCACTGTCTGGCTACAGGGTCTCCGCTCCCTTCTCACTTGAGCCTGGGCCACTCCTTCCAGATCCCGCGCCAGCTGCTCCATGTCAGTCTCCACTACAGGCTTCTGGATCTGAGGGAAGACAGGAGACACCAAGAAGACTGAACCCAGATGTCCCTGGATAACCCCAGCCTCTGAATCCCCAGACTTGTCCAACTATGTTCAATCATTTCCATCCCGCCCCGCATCTCTATCTACTATCTCAGAGAAGGTCTCATACAGCCGAGGCTGAATCTAAGCATGAGCATCCTCCTCTTCCCTCTCAAGTGCTGGGTTTCAGGCACCTGCTACCACATCAGGCTTGATGTAGCACTGGAGATTGAACCCAGTGCTTTGTGCATGCTAGGCAAGCTCTTTACCAATTGAGCCATATTCCTAGCTCCAGCTAAGTCTATTGTGACGTGAGTTGTGGTGAGCTTGAACTGAAGGTGTGAAGTGTTTCAGAGTCCAATGGACTAGAGAAATAAAGATGCTCTCTGGAGTGACTTGAAGAAAAGCCAGTGTCCAGCTGGAGAGAGGACTCAACAGTTAAAAGCACTGGTTGCTCCTCCAGAGGACCCGGGTTGGATTTCTAGCACCCACTTGGTGGCTTACAATCATCTAAAACTCTAGTCTCATGGTTTCATCTGCCCTCTTCTGGCCTCCACAGTTACTGCATGCATGTGGTACACAAACATACATGTAGGTGCGAAACTAAGTATGACACCACCATTCTTAGCAGCAGTGGGTTCAGGACCATGAACAGCGACTCATGGTCTTGCTTAAAGGACCTGGAGAAGTGTCCTAGTTCCTTAACAGGAAGAAGTCCCAGGAGCAGAGAGACTGTGGGGAGCTGGAAAGAGGCCAAACACACACAGACTGGCCCTTCTGTTCAGTGCCACATCCTGCTGGGTCACCAGATGTGCCCCTCACTGACCTGTACCAGGAAGTTTCCATAGTGGATTTTCTCCAGCCTGCTACCTTGCAAAGCCTCCAGGTCTCGGCGGACAGCGGGGCTCAACAGGTCTAGATCCTTCACATCCACTTTGAAGTTCTGAAGCTCCTCCTGGAACTTTTGGGTGTACTGGAGGAGAGGACAGGATGAGGCACATTGCTGAGCCTGGTCGCTTGGCTCAAGGGCCATCACCTGGTTTTCCAGGTGGACACACCCTCACAGACCCCCAAGAGAACTCTACTCAGAGCCCTGGCCTGCTTCCAGGGACCATGTGACAACTGGGCCTTGGCACAGACTTTACCTGTTGGGGAATATTATTTTAAGGTGTGTTACTTTTGTTTGTGTGCATTTGTTTAACTCTGTGAAGCCTGTCTAAACACCTGATGGTCTATTAAAGAGATGAATGGCCAACGGTGGGGCAGGAGAAAGAAATAGGCAGAGCTGGCAGGCAGAAAGGATAAATATGAGGAGAAATCTGGGAGAAGGAAGGATTCGGGGAGCAAGAGAAGGAGAAGAGGTCACCAGGGGTCAGCCGCCCAACCACACAGCAAGTCACGGAGAAAGAAGTAAAGTAAGGTATACAGAAATAGAAAAATAAAAGCTCCGAGACCAAAGATAAGTGGGATAATTTAAGCTAAGAAAAGCTGGCAAGAAATTAGTGAAGTTAAGGCTGGGCATTCCTAACTAAGAATAAGCCTCCATGAGTGATTTATTTGGGAACTGGATGGCGGGGCCCCCACAAAGAGTAAAACAGACAACACTTTCCCTGGCCACCTGATACAAAGTAGCTTTTTGGCTCTTCTTTATCACATCCTGTATTAAGGTTTTCACAGCACCTATACTCTCAAGTCTCTTATCCCTGGGCTTGTTAATTACATCAGCTCAATAGTACCAGGGACTGGGACACTTCTACTGTAAGGTCCCTCGTCTGCAGTGGAGTCTGTCAAGTGGTCGGTGAGATCCAGTTTGTAGATTTGTGAATGAACTGACTAATGAATGGATGAAGAGTGAATGACACACCCACATTTCCAGGAAAGACAGTCAGCATTTGCCTGTCTTGTGGACAAGACATTCAGCTTCAATATCAGAAACCAGCCATCTCTGGTCGCCTCTTCCCATCTTACTAGGCAACTTTTCTCCAGGGAGGGGGGGCTCCAACTCTCTTGGTAGCAGCATTCCAGATATAACTGACAGGGATGGGACATGAAGCAGCCGTCTGGTGCCCTGGATGGCACATTTTATCTTTCTTATTTATGCAGATTGGCTTTTTAAGAGTTTCTCCCGAGAAGTTTCTTCAAGACCACCATACAACCTCAAAAAACTGCTTGGTCCCTCAGAACCAGAGTCTCATTGGTCCACACTTTTCTGTAAGATGGACCCCTCCCCTCTCCGGGGCTGAGATCACCTAAGGCTGAGATGACTTCCAGCTACCAGGGCTGGCAATCCCTATGCCCAACCTGCAGAGTCTCCAGCTCTCTGTTTCTGATTAAAGATTCTGGAGGAAAAAGGCACTGACATTTAAGCAAGCATCCCTAGCCATGGCTTAAGGCATCAAGTCAGGATCTTGTTTGACTGTGCCATCCCATGATTTGAGATGGAGATAAATCCAAGCCGTTTCTCGGGAGCACCAAAATGAGCTAGTTTTGTGTGGGCAGCAACAGTACTAGCTGGGGTATGGAGGGGCATGGGAGGAGTGCTTCCTAAGACATGCTTAGAGAAATGGTTCTTCAGGGCCCTCTTCCCCGCCTTTCCTAAGGATGGAGAGAGGAAAAACAGCATGTTCCTTCTAAAATGCACCCCCCTTCCCTGGTTCTGAAGCTTTCTCCTGTCAGTACTGACAGGGACCTCCATCCTCCATCACTTCCACGCTGCCTTTCCACCTGCTTCTGCACCAAGGTCCACTCTAACTCCCTGAACCGCCTCTGGCAAATGAGCCACCTGCGTCCTGGGGAGGATGGACAACCTGAAGCTCTTGTGGGGGTGGGGATAGACTGCCACGGCCAACAGCTGGCTCTGAGGTGCGCAGGCCCCGAGAGCTTTCCACAGGTGTCACCCGCTGGCCTTGTTCCACTCTCAGCTAGAACATGCCATCCAGGACCTGTCCTCATCCAGACACCCCGCCCCCACGCTTTCTGTCCCTGTCCTCTCCTCCATAGCCTGTGCTGTATTAAGCTTTCCCTGGTGCGCATGCTCAGAGATGCTCAGGCAGCCAGATACTCACTCACCCATTCATAGCCCTAGAATCTTCCATAGCTTAAGCCCTGGATAGGCCCTGAGCTGGTTGCTAAGACCTCTGGTTTGAGGTACCTTGATAAGAGATGAGTTGAGAGACAATACCCCAGAGGAGCAGAAGAAAAGGATGCATAGAGGGGTGAAGTCTTAACACCTTCTAGAACATCTTCTTACCCGTTTGATATCCAGGTGCTTATCCAGGTCATAGGAGTCATTGAGCTGTAGAACCTTCCAGAGTACTGCCCCTGCCTTACACTGTCTGGGGAAGAAAGACATCCATCAACCAAGAGCCACCAGGGGTGGCAGGTGAGGCTGGCATCACCCTAAGGGGGACACCCACTTTTGCACCTCCCTTCTATTTCCCTGCTCCAGCCCCAACCCCAGGTCTCCTACTCACTGATAGGCCTGGAGGACGCTGATGTTCTTCCGCAGGCCAAGAAGGTAGGACAGGTTCATGGATGCGGGCAAGTTCCCCGGGGTGTCTACAAACTGCCGTTGGGCAGGAAGAGGTGGGGCATAGAGAGATGAAGGGCAGAACTGCCCTGACGCTTGGTGCCACCCGTTACTCGCTCTAATTCAAATGACTCTGTGCCCTGATTCCTCATGGGGACTTTGCCCATAAATCTCTGGCAGTGGGATAAGCAGGGACCTTCAGCACAGTGCCCTTCCCAGACTCAGAGTTAGGAGAGAACGTGGAGCCCTTGTTGGGACCTGGGGCGTACACAGGGGCTTGGGGTTCATGGGTGCCTCATGGGTGTCTATCTGCCCCCCCCCCCGAAACTCTGCACATCCCCTCCTCCTTCCTCCTGCCCCTCACTCCTGCTTGCACCTCTGGCTCCCACTTCCTTCTGATTCACTTTCTTGGCTCAAACTCCCTTCAGCTCCCTCTGAGCTGGAGCAGGCCCAGACCCACCTCGTACAGCTCTCCGCTCTCCCAGCTCCGGCACACCAGCGTCTGCACGTTGCCACCCACCAGGAAAGTGGCGAAAACGAGGAGGATGAGGGGGGCTGCAAAGAGGAAGCTGAAGGCCACACCTCTGGAGGCGAGAAACATGGCTGAAGGAACGTGGAAGCTGACAGCCCTGGACCAGGCCTATCCCCACCCACATCCTGGGACCTGCACAGCCATAGGCTGACAACAAGGCATGCCTCCTGGGCGAAGAAGGATAATCCAGCATGCCTGGCAGCTTCTTGGCACCCCCACCCCACCCCCATCCAATTGCTCAGGCCTCCTGCCCTGAAACCCTAGAGGAAGGATGCCTGCCTGTTGGAAGAGCCATTTCTGGACTTAAAGTCCAGGGAAGTGACCCATCCCTGTGCTCACCTTTCTAGGTAGCCATTGGCAGAGCAGACATGACTCATCTACTTAGATAACACTTCAAAGGGACTGAGAGGTAAGGGCCCTGTCACCAGGGCCACTAACTTACAGAGCTTCTTTGTGAGTGGCCACAGCCCCAGGCCAGGCCATGAGACTTAGAGAGTAAAGTGTGGGGTGGATTTCAGATCCTCGCTAATCCCTTTGATTGGGCACCTTGTATAATGAACAACCTGGCCAACTGTATATGGCCGCCTTGGTCTTAAAGGCTATCTAGTTTAAGGATGGCAAGCAGATTCTGACTTTGTTGCCACCTCCTGATGACGGCTTTGGGACTGCCTAGAAGCCGAGCTAAGGATTCCGGAACTGTGTCTGGGCTTGGTGCGTATGCTATAGTTACTACTGGTGCTGTCCCTGCATCAGCCCAACCCCCTTAGATAGAGGAGGACACTGGAGCCCAGAGAGGTCATTGCTTCACCCAGAGTCACCCAAGGAATGGGGACCAGGTCAGCACCAAGTCTCAATCTCCTGACTTGCCAGACTCTACTCCTGTTGCTATACCAGGAAGAATCTGGCAACCCAGAAGAGAAGGCCCCTTCTCCCCCCATCACCCCTGGCCCCTGCTTACGCCATGAGGAAGCGGGCTCCAGCCTCGCCTCTGGCTTCGGAGTGGCTGGGGTCCTCCCTGGCAAACAACCCCCAGATGCCTAGGCTGAGGCCGAGCAGGTTACAGATCACCACAAGCAGTATGGCAGAGCACAACACACATCCCAAAATCCACCTGCCGCAGAGAGAGTAGGGGGCTCACTGAGAAGGAAGGCAGCTGGCACCAGAGGGCTGGCCCGGGACCTAGGTTTCTAGGCCTCCAGACTGAATCTTTAGAAGCAGAGGTGCAAACGTTTCCTGAGGTCTCATAGCTTTTACAGGGTCCCCAGGCTCAGGCTTGGGGATACACAGTCAGGTGGAACATGGAAGCCATAGGAGTTAGGGTTCTTGACTTTAAACGGAGGCAGCAGTATTGTCAGGCTGGAAGTGGACGGGGATAGAATGGAGGCCCAGGGTGCCGCTCACCTGTATTTCTCGTATTGTTGCAGCTCCTGTAAGTAGGGGCGGCTGCGCTGTTCCAGCCCCTCCAGCGCCTGGCTCCAGCGGGAAGCTGCCTCTGAACCTGGGAACCCTTGGGCCAGCATCCTCACACCTTCAGGCTGCTCAGCCAGCGCCTTTTTCAGATCTGCCCAAAGCTACAGGGTCTCAGGGGATACAGAGGGTACCCAGGGGCCAGGGACAAATCCCCGGAACCCATAGAGAGCCCACCAGACAGGGAAGACATCCATCCCCACCACTGCCCAGCTCCTCTCTCAGCAAGCCTCCCTGGAAGGGGTACAGTGGGGGTGGCATGCCAGGAAGCTAGTCAGGCCCCTGAGCAGGGCCTCACCTTGGACTACACTGGCCGTCTGCGCTGCAACCAGGAGCGGGAGGCTATTGAAGGTGGTATTCTCCTGTGGAACCAAGCAAGGCTGTGTTTGTTGCTTTTTGCCTGGAATTCTACCTTGGGGCCTCAAGGTCAGGGGCCCAGAGGGAGGGTGCTGCTGTTTAATGGTGCCAGAAAAGGAAGTGATCCTCTTGTCCTTGCAAACATGGCTTCTCCTGCTTAGCTCAACTCTTCCACACAAGGCACCAGCTACGCACAGCCACTTCCTAGACAGTGCTGCCTTTTATCTCTCACCTGTCCCCACCTATCCCATCCTAACAACCAGCTCTACTCCCTCAGTCCAACTCCAGCCTCCCATCCACTTTAGCCCCGGCTTCCTCCTTCCCAGCCTCAAAGCATAGCTGACTCACTGGTTCCCCAACTCCAGGCCCTGGGTCACAGGCTCTGACTCACATGGCGGCACCACTCCCCACCCCCCACCCCCGCCTTGGCTGTCCTCCACTCAGAGAGCAGGCCTGCCTATCGGGGTACAGCCAAAGCACCTGCTTCCTTTTGGCCTGAAGACCCCATCCCTGAGGGGAGCCCAACTCCTCTTTCTGAGCTGCAGACCTGCCTCTCCCATCTGACTGCAGTGGGGACTGGCACAATGAGCGTCTAGCTCAGGCTGCCACTGGGTGAGGGTGGACTCAAGTCCTGGATTTAACTGAGGTCTTTTTCTTTTTTCCTTTCTTTCTTCCTTCCTTCCTTCCTTTCTTTCTTTTTTTCTTTCTTTCTTTTTTTGAGGCAGGGTTTCTCTGTGTAGTGCCGAATGTCCTGGAACTCAACTCTGTAGACCAGGCTAGCCTCAAACTCAGATCCCCTGCTCTACCTCCTGAGTGCTGGGATTAACGGTGTGCACCACTACCGCCTGGCTCACCCAGGTTCTTATTCCAGAGAATGAAACTGAAGCTCTTCCCTTGTTAGTTCTCAGGCAGGAGGAGACCAGGTAACCAAGATAGGGCTTACCTCCTGGACCATGCTGGAGAAGTTGGCCTCTGGGACATCCTTCAGCCGATGCAGGACATCATCCACAGGTGGCACCTGAAATAGAGGGTTCCATGACATGAGAAGGATCCCTACGAGAGGAAGGAGGTGCCTCGGAACCCTTAGTGTCCTCATATGTAACATGAGGACCACAGAGACCCCCTATCACCCAGGGAGGTGGTGAGAACCCAAGAAGCTAATACACATGGGGCTTGGGGCTGTGTGTGTGGCCCATGAAGAGCTTTGGCTCACTCTAAGAACAAAGAGTCCTTAACTCTGGGTGCTCTGGAAAGGAAGGCACAGCCCAGTGAAAGTGTTCTCTGAAAAGTCAGCCTCATGAAAGCCACCTGACTACCAAGATGCTGGAGGATTTCAAAAGTGCAGGCTAGACCAGCCCCCCCAAGTCCCAGTGGGCTTGTTCAGTGCCTGCACCTGGCTGAAGTCAGCACCCAGCTGCAGGGCACTGGCCTGGCTTAGGGCCCCCTTGCAGTTCCCGCGGCACCAGCTCTCCTGAAGCAAGGTGAGCAGGCGCTCCCGGTGCGCCCGTACAAGCGGCCCCAGGTGCTGCTGCCCCTCTTGCAGCTCCACAGAGGTGGTGTTCAGGGCTCGAAGGTGGTCTGTGGAAACCTGCAGGGCTGAGAGAGTCACACGTGGCCTGAGGGTCTCCTCTCTCCCTGGTGTCCTCAGCACCTTAGCAAAGAGAGACACCGCATTCTTTCCCCCTGGCTAATGGAGTATAAACTATGCCGCTGGGCACGTGTGGCCAGGGAGTAGGCAGAGATGCCCACACAGGATCCCAGCATAATGGGAAGAAGGACTCGGGTGGAGCTGGGGCGGTACATGCAAGGGGTGGGGGATGGGAGAATCGACTCCTGGAAGACACCTGCTGGACCCACCCACATACAGGGCACTGGTCCAACTCACCCTGGCCCAGGCTGTGCACTGAGGCTAGCACCGGGTACACTGTGCTCTTGAGCTGGTTGTGAATTATGTTCCCAAGATTCTCACCGACACCTGGACAACACAGGACATTTGGCAGCGATGTTCTCCCCATCCTCCTCCCCCCCCCCCAGGAGCTGAGGACATTCCCATTGCCTCCCATGAGCCCTGGGCTCTGCAAGGTGGTGTTAGCCTCCTTGTCCTGCAGAAGTATGACTGTGTGAAGATCCCTCTGTGTGAAGTGGTTCCCTGGTGCAGTCCAGGTTAAAGGAGCTGGGATGTTTCCCCAAGGCAGGCCAGGGCAGAGGGACCTGGAGCCGGCCACCTGTAACCCTCACCATCCAGCTCCTTTGAGACTCGCTCCTGGGGTACAGAGAACCGCTCAGCCACAGCCTGAAGCTCCTAGACAAACAGTGGGTTAAGTCATCTTCCCTCCTTCAGTAACCCCATCCGTCAGTTAGGCATTTCAGGGACTTTCCAGCAGGTGGCAGCCAAGTGCACACAGGAAGGGACGCCCTCTCTGCTTGGCAGGTTTACAGGCTGCAGAGATGCGGTTCTCTGGGTCTGCCTTCAAGCAGGGTACTCACAGATGAGAGAATTGTATAGTACTCACTCCAGGCACATCAGACACCAGGCCTCTTAGGCTGAGCAGGGTCTCAGGGACAGCTTCCACACTGGGGCCTGTCTGACTATGTGTGTACTGATTCGTAGCAAAAGCACAGACCATACCAATCCTGCAGGGATGGAGGCCAGGAGAAAAGGGTTTGCCGTGTGCCCAGGAGCACAGGGCCGCCATCCTGACCTCCCCCCTGACCTATGCAGCCTCTCACAGAAGCACGAGGGTGGTCAGCAGCAGGAAGGACATGAGGGTGCCGCGTTCACAGGCCATGGCCTTGTGCTCCGTCTTCACTCGGCCCCCACAGCGCCGGCGGCAACGGCAACAGCAGAAGCAGAGCCCAGTAGCCGGCACCAATAGGAGGTAGAGGCCAGCAATCACAGCACACACCACGTAGCCTGCCTCATACCGAACCACCTGGGCAAGGCAGCAAGGCATGAGGGGGCAGCCCTGCCTTCCCCCTCCTCCAGTGGAAGTTAGAGGTGGAGAGAATGCCCGTGTGCCTCTACTTGTATCCTGGCGAACCCAGGCAGGATGTGTGAGGTGAGCGGTACCCTTGCTCATTACCCATGACAGATGGGAGATCCAGGTCTAGCGGCACTGGAGATCACTGCAAACAGCAGCACGAGCAAAAGGAAGACACGGGGCTTGAACCCAGGAGGGAAAAGGATGCCTAAGACTCCGGCAAATGCTCAGCAGGGCGCAGGGCGGGCTGAACAGAGCAGGTGGGGGCCCTTCTGCTCGCTCTTAACTCCCTCCCCCAGCACCTGCGGCTCAGTCCTCACCTCATCCGTCTTTGCAGACGATGGATCATTCAGCAGGGCCTTTATCAACTCTAGGGAAAGCAAGCAAGCCAAGGGTTTGGGGACAGCCACTGCCTAGCCCTTGTGCCTAGCCTCTCCCCATTGCCAGGCTCAGGGAGGTTCTTAGAGAAGGCAGGGTCATGTGGCTGTGACAGCTTGCCAGGCCTCATCATGCTGCAGGAGAGGCAGCTGGTAGAAGGCCGGCAAGCAGACCATCTGGGCCCTTCTGGTAAGCACTGCAGCTGGCCTGGTAGTCCTTCCCTTCCCTCTTCCGGCCTCGTTTGGCCCTCCTGACCCCTGACACTGTGACACTGAGACGATGAGCCGGATTTAACTTTCTTGCACAGAGTCCCAGCCCAAGGTCAAACAAGAAGGCTCGGAAGCTGCTCGTGGAATCCCAGAACGTACGGAAGAATAAGGCTGTGTAGTGTCAGAAAACTCACTCACCCTGTCAAGCGCTTGTTGACAGGATGTGCACAGTCTAGCTGGGGGCCCAGTGCCTGCGGAGGTCCGCTGGGGGAGGGGGCACTCACCCGACGGGAAGGGGTTGAGCTGAACTACGGAGAGGAATCGCCTCACGGTGCCATAGAGGGAGTCCAGGGGCCCCGGCGCGCGGACACGAGGGGCCAACCATCGCGTCCTGGCTGCTGGAGTGAATACCAGATGCTCCGCGGGAGCGAAGGACCCACAGTCGGCGGCCACAGCTCCGGCTAGGCTCAGGGCCAGCCCCAGGCCCAGACCCAGCAGGGGTACCACGAGGCCGGGCGAGCACGTCATGAGTTCGGGCGGGTGGGCAGCACAGGCTCGGGAGGCGGACAGGGCGGGCCAGCACTGGGCAGGCCGTGCATCCTTCTGCAGCCTTCTTCCCTCGGTTCCCGTCGCTCTACAAACCGGCCCGACAGGTTTGCGCTCTGGAGCTACCAGGTCGCCAGGCGGGAGCGTAGGAAGGGCAGGGGCGGAGGCCGGATAGGGGGCTGGGCCAGGCCCAGCCGCCCTTGGCGATCTCAATGAAGCCTGTGCCTCTCTTCCCCTCCCCACATGCCCCACAAGCCGGGCAAGGGCAGTCTGGAGCCTGTCCAGGGGGTACCTCAGAGTCTCTGGAATATCTAGCGTGGCCCAATTTCAAATAAATTTCCACACTCAATGCCAGCAACCCAACCTGTTAAACATGGCCACCAAGTGAAACGCTAGCCTAAAGAAGGGGGTCCTAAGGCCAGAGCCACACCAGGAACTAGCCTGGCTCCCCCTGCTTCCTCTGGAGCCTGTTTTGTTCCCTGGGATGCCCTCTGTCAGGCCAATCTGGAGCAGACACTGTCCTTAGGGAGAGCAGAGGGGTGCCCTTTGGTTCAGCCACGCCATCTGGTCATCAGCAACAAGAATTGATAGAAACCATGCTCGGAGATGGGATTCAGAGGGTCTGTGATGTGTGAAGAATGGGATACTCAGGACTCCGTCACTGAGCAGGTGATGGAGAAATGCTTCTGATGGATGGAGGATAGTCCCAGTAACATTACTCATGGCAACAGAAACAACTTGGAAGACTGAGAGAAACAATCCAGAACACACTGAGAGTCACCAAAGTGAACTGAAAACGCCCCTTTGGCCTGGATATATCTCTCTGCATTAATAAGCACCAACAGTTATCGCAGAACAATCTGTGATGCGAAGACACACAGCAATGATCCTTTCCAGTAGAATTGTGGGTAATACATATTATAAATATATATATTCACATATATATGTATATATTTTTTTTTAACTAATTTTAAATTTTACTCAGTCTCTGTGTATGAGTGCAGGAGTGCCATGATGTGTGAGCATGGAGGTCAGGGGACAATTTTACCAGGCCATCTTGTTGAGAGGCAAGGTTTCTTGCAGTTTCTGCAACAATGCTCTCTCTGGGCTAGCTTGCCCTAGGCTTCTCGGTAGTTCTGTCTCACCCTCCCTTCTTGACTTAGGAGTGTTGGATTCTTGCCACCACATCTGACTTTCAAACCAATTACTTTTATGTTTATTTATTTACTGTGTGTGTGTGTATGCGTGTGTGCGTGTGTGTGCGTGCATGTGTGTGTGCATGTGTGTGTGCATGTGTGTGTGCGTGTGTGTGCGTGTGTGCGTGCATGTGTGTGCATGTGTGTGTGCATGTGTGTGCGTGTGTGTGCATGTGTGTGTGCATGTGTGTGCGTGTGTGTGTGCATGTGTGTGTGCGTGTGTGTGTGTGTGTGTGGTTAAAGGACAACTTGCAGGAATGGGTTCTTTCCTTCCATTGAGATCAAACTCAGGTCATCAGGGTTGGCATCGCCACCTTTACCCTCTCCAGGTATAAGAGCTAGTTTAGGAACAAACCTAAGCTATTGGCTGAGCTTTTATAATGAACAATAAGTACCCTTGTCATTACTGGGGAGCAGATGGTCCAACAACGACAAAAAAATCTGCCGACATATGGCAAGGAGAGAAACTCCTGAAAGTTAAGGCTGGGGCAGGTTTTTTTTTCTTTCCAGGAAAATAAAAAGCATCCAACTAAGGAATTTGAAGACCACTGGACAAATGAGACACCAGAAGAAGGATGAGTCAATCATCCAGAGAAAATGCCCCAAGAAAAGGAGTAAATTGGCCTAAAGGTATAACACACCACCAATAGAATAAAATTCCATAACTCTTCCCAAATGTTTGTCTCTCCTATTCTCTGCAGACATATTAGGCAAATGGTCTTTTTGTAGTCTCGATTAAATTAAAAGTTAAAGGTGGCTTTGGAATTGGAACATGGCTCTGTCCTTCTCTAAACCCAAGCATGCTTGTTAAAGGAAAATCCAAAATCTCTGTTTCATGTCAGAAGAAACACCTCTGGTCTGGTACAGAATAAAAATCAAAATTAGGGACTATTCTATTGCCACTAATCTCATAATCCTTTTATTTTATTTTGATTTTTTAATATTTAAGGTAGAAAAATCTTAAAATTTATAATACTGATATATGTATATATAGTTAAATCTTCTGATATGATAATAGTGGTCATACAGAGTACTAACCAATTCTAGATTTAGGCTTCCTTTGTTCTCCTGTATGTGAATTTCAGGCTTGAGTCTGAAGCAGGTAATAGGAAATAAGCCTGTATATCCTGGTTATATTTAATAGACTCTGGTCCTTTAATCTCTCTGAGATCTGCTGCATATGACATCTAAAATGTTTTTTTCTGCAGTACACCATGAACATTCCTAACAGCTACCTCAGAAGTCTCCAAAAAGTTGATGGAGCCCCACAATGACAGCTTCACCTGGATTATGATAATGCCACTAAGCTGACAAACACATTCCAAAGATCAGTTTTGGACTACAAACTGCTGAGAATGACTTTAGGGTGGCTAACTAAGATGGCTCAGCATCATAGACTGGTCCAGCCAGGACTTCAGATAAGCCTTGCATTATCCCATCACTCCAAGACTGGACAACAGCTAGCTCCCTCAGAACTTGGACATTGCCTTAACTTTTTTCAGGGTCCTCTAAGATTCTGTCATCCCCAGAAAACAGGAAATAATTTTAAGAACATGACACCCATATTCTCAAAAGGTGGAGTGAGTGGTCTTTGGTGGTTTGATGGGTGTTGTCATCACTTAGGGGGATTGGTTGCAAGTCTTGTAATTGGGCATGGTCAGGAAGGGTACTAAACAAAGAAGGTTAGATTCAGGGATCTCATTCTGAAAAGAAAAAGGGGTATATAGAAATAGTAGGATAAAGGAGTTGATTATTGTGTTTACTTTCAAACTAAAAAAGAACTACTAGTCTCGAATATTTTACATTGGTATGGATTTTTGTATATTGATACAAATTTAAAGTTGTTTTTGTTATACTGTATGTATGTTTTTATTCTTGTTTAAGGTATTGTACTTATTTGGGTGGTGGTGATACCCAGCACTTGGGAGGCAAAGACAGGCAGATCTCTGTGAATTTGAGGCCAGCCTCGTCTACAGAGTGAGTTCCAGGACTGCCAAGGTGACATAGAGAAACCCTATCTTGAAAAAAAAAGAGAAGAAAAGGAAGAAGAAGAAGAGGAAGAGGAAGAGAAAGGAGAAAGAGGAGGAGGAGGAGGAGGAAGGGGAGGAGATATTGTACTTATACAGCTCATTTAAAAATGTAATGTAAAGTTTTAGTCCTTGAAAGCTATTTAGGATAATAAAAAAATACAGGTTAATAGTCATCCAGAAAAATCAAACTTATAATCATGTTAGGTACATTTTCAAGGTCTTACAAAGATATATTTTAGGTAGGAAGGTGATCATCAAACACTTCAAAGACATACAGAATATAGCATTTAAGATGTTTTAATAAAATAAGTCTTTCATGAGACAAGTCTGCTTCTGGCAGCACCAATTTACTTCAAGAAGGATGATGAGCATCAAAGAACTTCCACATGGAGATTGCTTTCCTTGTGGCAAAAGCTAGCCATTTGGGCAAGAAACTGCCTTTGCCTTGACTGCTGACAGGACGCCACCCAAACTGAACAAACAGGACACACAAAGAAAGCAACTGCTGAGCTTTGCCAAGACAAGGTAGGAAAGTCCTTCAAAATTCCTGATTTACAGAAAAGTCTATCAGATGTTCTAGGCCTGTAAGCCAAAGATGGATGATCCAATATTACAGAGGAATCTTGAGTGGCCGTCCAGGCAGCCAGCTGTTTCTGTCATTTCTGTAACTTTGGAACTTGTTTGCTCTGTACTACCTATTAACTCAAGTAATATTTTTATGCTTCTTGGGTCTCTGATGGAGATTGAAGACTAGATAATTATAGTTTTATGGGTTTTCTTCTTACCAAATTCAGAAAAGAAACTTACATAAGAGATATAAAATTTATAAAGTTGAGAGATATAAAAGCTTAAATTGTTTATTTAAAAAATGTTTATAGGTCTAAAAATGCTTTAAGATGGTAATATAAGTTTTGATAGAAATGGCTTAGGTATAAAACTTTAAATTCATCAAGATAAGACAAAAAATAGAGTATTTTCTCTGAATATGCCAAATCCAAATGGACTGAACATTGTAAATGTAATAATTACTTGATATTGTTCTTATTATATATAGTTACATTTGTTAAAGTTAATACATTTTTTTCTATTTAGATAATACCTGATAATTGTTCTTATTGTATATAATTTTACTATGTTAGAGTTAAAACCTTTCCTTTTTTTATTTAGACAAAAAGGGGGAAATGCTGTGGAATAATCTTTTTGTACATTGTGAAGATGTACCACTCTGAGTTAATAAAAAGTTGAATGGCCAATAGCTAGGCAGGATTTTGGGGGCAGAGAAGATGCTGGGAAGAAGACAGAGACGCCTGGAGATTCAGAGCAAGCAGGATGAGAAATACGGAGATGAGGTAATAAAGTCATGAGGCAGAAAGTAAATTAATAGAAATAGTTAATTTAAGTTATAAGAGCCAGTTAGAAACAAGTCTAAGCTATAGTCTGAGCTTTCATAATTAATAATAAGTCTCCATGTCATTATTGGGGAAGTGATGGTCCCAATGAAAAATCCGCCTGTCACCCCCACAGTTCTCAGATTAGGGGACAATAGTGCACAGTCATGGAAGGAATGGTACATTTAATAATGGGGTGCAGACTGAAAATGGGACCTCATTAAAGGATGATTCAGAGATGAAGATCAAGGCTGTGGTGAGGAGTGGGTTGTAGTTCCTGGTACCCAGGCAGTGTACCAGACCAACACATCCCCTAGCAGTGGGTTGTGGTCCCTGGTACCCAGGCAGTGTACCAGACCAACACA
>NW_004949096.1:35928305-35944836 GCF_000317375.1 Microtus ochrogaster
TCCCCTGGAACCCAGCCCTGGTGGTGGAGAAGACACCTGACTAACGTAGCCCCCAGCTATGCTGAGAAGCTAAGTGCAGGCTATGCCCACTTGGCTAGCCCACTGTCCTCCCTATTCGTCCACGTCTCCTTTCCCTCTCTCCCTAGGTTCTGACTGTTGGAATAATTCCGAAGCTATCACAATCTAACTCTGGCCCATCACCAGCAGGATGAAAGCAGCTTTTCAGCAAGCCTAATATAACCCTAATATAACCATTGGGCAAATAGAAGCTGCCACTGAAGATTTTAAAAAGAGGTGTGTGTTCTGAGTTGGGTGAGTTAGTGATGTAGGAGTGTATGCCCCAGCTCCGGGGTTGTAGGGAAGATCAGGGAAGACTGAAATCTTTGCAGACTCAGTAAACAAACAGGTCTTTTACTACCCACTCATTCACTCTCTCTCCTTAATTATCATAATTAAGACAATCACTGCCTGCCACTATTGTTTTCATAGATGTCTGTAAAAAAGTGCAGCACTTTGAAGGTGAGACCCCCCAGGAGAAAACATACAGGCCTCTTCCTCAGCCCAAAGGCAGAAAAGCTGATAAAGATAATCTACTTATTTGGCAGATAGAGAAATTGAGGCAGGGAAAGGGACTTTCCTGAGTCAGTCTCCAGATCAGAAGCCAATGCCACAACCAAGCCAGATCTTAGTGGAACAATCTATCATCAGGCTGGTTCCACCCCAGCCATACATGGGCATCTGGGGTACACAGGGGGATGGAATTCTGAGCATTTACAGCAGCTCATGGTAGGGAAAAACATCTAGTACAAGGCCCATTTTATTTTATTATTGGGTTTTTGAAACAGGGTTTCTCTGTGTAGCCTGGCTGTCCTGAAACTCCCTTTGTAGACCAGAGAGAAAGAGAAGAGAGAAATTTATGCCCTGACAATGCTGAAGAATGCATGGACAGCCCGTAAATGGTGGTTCTGTTGAACTTGTCCATATTGGGTTTCATGGTCTATGTTGATGAGAACAACTGATCAGGTCTCTTCCTACTCTTTGTAGACCAGGCTGGCCTTGAACTCAAAGATTCACCTGACTCTGCCTCTGGAGTGCTGGGATTAAAAGCTCATGCAACCACCACCCAGCTACAGCCCATTTAAAAAGGTTTCTTCTTATTTATTTAGAGAGGGTCTCACTATGTAGCCCTGGCAGGCCTGAAATTCCCTATGTAGACCAGGCTGGCTTCAAACTCACAGACATTTATCTGCCTCTGCCTCCCAAATGCAGTTTAAAAGTATTTACCATCACACCTGTCTAGATTTATTTTTCTTATTTTTAAGTGTGTGTTTAAGCACATGAGCAGGGGTGCCTACAGAGGCATCAGGTCTTCTGGAGCTGAGTCGCAGGTGGCTGTGGGTCACATGGTGTGGGCTGGGAGCTGAACTCTGGTCCTCTGTCAGAGCAAGACAAGCTATTAACTGGTGAGCCATCTCTCCATTTCCCTAATTTTTTACAAATTGCATTTATTTGAGGGGGGCAAGGTAAACACATGTGGAGGTCAGAAGACAAATTTTGGGAGTTGGTCCCCTTCTTCCATGTGGGTCCTAGGGATCGAGCTCCAGTCAGTCTGGTTGGTGGCAAATGCCTTTTTCCTGCTGAGCCTCCTTTATAATAAAGTGTTGATGTTTCATATAATTTGCTAAATACTGAGATGGAAAACAGGATGGCTGTACAGCTACCCTTACACATTGTCTTAGCATTGAAAACTTCAGTAAAACCATCTTTGAATGAGGGACTGCCTTATCTTTGTAGGGAATGTGGATGGGGATAGTTGGGAAAGTCGGGTGGTGGTGCTTGTCTACATAGCTGCACTTCCAACACATGGGAGGCTGAGATAGAAGGATGGTGCATTTGAGGGCAGCCTGGGATACACACTTAGGCTCTGTCTGTGGCGGGAGAAGCTGGATGTAGACATATACCTGTGTCCTTTTGGCTGCTAGGAATTCTGGGGCAGGAGGATCACCAGGAATTTGAGATCAATCTGGGTATAATAGTGAGAAACCCTTGAAAGACCCTCTGGACACCCCCCCCCCAGAACCCACAGTTGGCCTGCTCCCATGAGAACATCCTGTTCGCTTGAGACCCTCAGGACCCTCTAAGGACCTTCAGCTAGCCGGCTCTCATGAGAACATCCCATTTGCTTAGGGAAACAGGATGCCTATAGTCAGCACATGTGCCCAACTTAGAATCCAGCACTCGGGAGGCAGAGGCAGGCGGATCTCTGTGAGTTCGAGACCAGCCTGGTCTACAAGAGCTAGTTCCAGGACAGGCTCCAAAACCACAGAGAAACCCTGTCTCGAAAAACCAAAAAAAAAAAAAAATCAACAATTCACAAAAGAAACAATTCCCCCTATGAAAGATCCCAACTTAGCTGCTGTAACGTCATTTCACAAGGCTTTTGACGAACAAATGTAAGTGCAGAGTGAGGTCAGGGTTCCTGGCTGCAAAGCAGGATATCTATCTATAAAATAGGACAATCTGTAAAGCAGGATATAAGATAAAACATCTATATAACAGGATGTCTGTTCCCATACATCTGTGCTGGGAAAGGAAAAACCACCTATGCCCCTTGCCCCATTCCAACTGACCACTAACCACGCATCTGCTTCTGTAATCTGCTTCTGCTGCCCTCTTTCCTATAAAAAGACCTTCCCCCAGTCTGCAGGTGCGCAAGTCCTCCGAAAGACTTTGCCGCCTGCAGGTACCTGTGTTTACTCAATAAACCTCTTGCTAATTGCATCCTGTGGTCTGGACTCGGAGTGTCCTGGTTCTGGGGACTTCATTGGAGGAGAAGGTCCTCTCTGAGGGTCTTTCACCCTGTCTTGAAAAACCAAAATAAATAAATAAATAAATAAATAGTAAGATCCCTTCAAAATGAACAAATGTAATTTAAAAGTAAATAAATCAATTAGATGGGCAAACCCCAGACTAAAGTTCTGACCCATACATATACCTAATTAAAAATAAAATCCAGGCCGGGTGATGGTGGCGCATGCCTTTAATCCCAGCACTCGGGAGGCAGAGGCAGGCGGATCTCTGTGAGTTCGAGACCAGCCTGGTCTACAGAGCTAGTTCCAGGACAGGCTCCAAAGCCACAGAGAAACCCTGTCTCGAAAAACCAAAAAAAAAAAAAAAAAAAAAAAAAAAAGTAAGATCCCTTCAAAATGAACAAATGTAATTTAAAAGTAAATAAATCAATTAGATGGGCAAGCCCCAGACTAAAGTTCTGTGTGAAAGAGATAGCCCATGAGGAAGAGGCCAAGTTTTGGTGGGGGATGGAGGATGAAGGAGGCTCTTTGATAAACAGCTTTTGGTAAACAGCTATCACAGAATATCTTCATGTCATCATCAGGCAGTAAGGAGAAAACGAGGCCCCAAGAGGGGCCACTGGGCTCAGGAAAGTGCTTTAGAGTCCCTGACAATATCTACAAACTGGGCGTGGCTTCAGTGCTGAAAGGTGTTGGCTATGCAGGGCTCATAGCAGCTTAGAGGGGCCAGAGTAGGGAGCCAGGGCCCAGGCAGGGAGAGATGGCTGAGCTTTGGTAACTCATGGCAGGGTAAGACTCTAGAAGCAGCAACTTAATATTAAACAGATCCTCTAACATGATTGTGGAGGCCTCAGGCAAGCTTAAACCTTGCTCCCGCAGCCCAAGCTCACTGGGTAGGCTCTGTACTCTCTGCATGACCAAGTGAGTCCCTAGGATATGAAAGGCAGTCACCATGCCCTAAAAATTGTCATATGGGAGGACAGTGCCTTCTGGCCTGAGCAGAACCTCCTCAGGGCTAGTGGCCGGGAATACATCCTTCTGATCACTCAAAGCCTCCTCGCTGCCTCTCTTTGCTTAGTCATGAGAGGACTTGGCTCACCCTCAGAGCCTAGGCCACATTTTATATATCAGGCTTTCCTCCCCTCATGGCACTGCAGTCATGGCCTCTGTGGAAAAAGACAGAAATAAAAGTCTGTTTTGTAGAGCCTTGAAGTTGAGGGGCCATATGGTGTCCGGTAGCACCCCAGGAGCCCCTCTGAGAACCCCAGAGAGAATGAACGTCTGTTGGAGATGAGCCACTGGGCCCATTCTAACTTTGTCTTAGTTGATTTGGGGTTGCTATTACAAATGACCTGAAGCCGAATAATTTATAAAACAAGAGGTTTACTCCACTTACAGTGCTGGAAGTCCACGAGCCTGGTGCTAACATCTGCTTGGCTCTAGTAAGGGCCTCTTCGCAGATGGTACCACAGTGATGGAGGCTCATACATGAGAGATCACATGCAGATACAATGATGGAAGCTCATACATGAGATCACATGCAGAGACAATGATGGAAGCTCATACATGAGATCACATGGAGAGGCAATGGTGGAAGTTCATACATGAGATCACATGGAGAGGCAATGGTGGAAGTTCATACATGAGATCACATGCAGAGACGATGATGGAAGCTCATACATGAGAGATCACATGCAGAGACAGTGATGGAAGTCATGCATGAGATCACATGCAGAGACAGGAAATGAGAGACTGGAGAGACACTAGGTATTCTTTTGTTAAAAACCCACTCTTAAAAGAACTAACACAGTGATGTCAGCCTTAATCCATCCAAGGACGTCTCGGCTTGAATCTGAAACATAGCCAACTGCCCATGTTTTAGACCTGAGAAGCTCATGCCTCTCAGGCGATGCTATTTTGAGAAGCTGCAGAACCTCTGAGGTAGGGCCTGGAGGGTGGAATGTCGGTGCCTGGTTCCTATCCTGCTTCCTGCTCTATCATGTTGTGAACAGCCTTCACCGCATGCTCACCCACCATGAGTGGAGCTGCCCTGCCATGATGGCCTAGCCTGAAACCCTCTGAACCTGTGAGCCGAAGGGGCTATCATCAAACATAGCCCACAGACGGTTTGCGACGTCACAGCCTTCACTCTACAGCTGTGATGTTTTGTGATAATGGTCACAGAAATGGCTTTCTCCCAAGTGCTGGACCTCACATCTGGGTTGGCTTTACATCTTCAGCAGTATTCCAGAGTATACTGTGAGCTGAGACTGGGTGATGCTGGGTCCTCTGCTAAGGGAGAAGTCATCCAAGTCAAGTGGCCTGGTGGTATATGCCAGGACAAAGAATCTTGGATCAACTGATGTCTGTATGTACGGGACTGAGTCTAAAGATGGATCCCAGGTAGCAATAAAGAGGGGAGACACATACACTGTAGAGGAGTTTACCAAGAGGGTAAAGACAGCCACAGCCTCTGCCATCTGATTGGAAGATACTTTTTATGGGGCAGACATAATCCAAGGGGAGGGGTAGAGGCCGAGTGCTGAGCTCCAGGCTCAAATGAGTACCTGGAAGACCCTGGGCATCACACTCTCTAAAAGAGTTCTTTCCAGAAGTGTTAGAGGAGACAGTGGTTGGTACACTGCAGTCACAGAGCAGCTTAGACCAGAAGAGGAAGGACAAAGGAACAGCCTGGGGTTAGCTCCCGTGTTGTACAGGGTTTGGGTGTCTGGGTGTGTCTTTGGCAGGGGTGATAGACCAGACGTCTAGAGCTGGTGACCAAACAAACAGTACAGTTAGTTGCTTCTCTCATCTGGTCATTCTTCGGCCATTTGTTTGATCCCAGAGCATTTTATGAAGTGAAAGGCAACAATGAATGAACTGCTGGAAAAGCTCCCGTCAGGGAGGCAGCGGGTGTCTCTCTGTGGCTGATGTCCCTCCTCAGAGAACCGTGCCTGCGGACATCTCTCCCTAGCTTCCTCGTCACCCATGAGGAAGGGTGATAATTTACACATTTTCACAGTCAGGCAAGGACTCTCACTCATATTTAAGTGAAAGTCTTTATAAAGCATTGTTTAAAAAAAACACAGAAGGCGTGTATGGTTACGTGGATTCACTTATGTGTTATCTGTACTCCCTTGTACGGAACTTTTCTTGGTGTTCTTATCATCTTTGATTGTGTCTGAAGAGAATTTAGCTTTTGTAAGATGAAATTTTTGGCTCTTGAAGAGGAATTCTTATGAAGTCTATGGGAATTTTATATATTTAAAGAGGAAAAACTTGGAGCTGATATTTTGAATCATTTAAAATTTTTGTTCTGAATATGTATTTATAAAATCTATATTTCTTTCATTATGTGTTTATAAAATTAGAATTTGAATAAACTTTGCTATAGAATTTTTAACTAATGTAGCATATTTTTTTTCTTTGTAAAACACCCTGGAAATGTACCAGTATATAAAAATTTTAAAGTTCCATTTCCTTCTTTTAAAAACATTTATTTCTACTTAGTGGTCACAGTGATGCTAAAGGAGGGGGGTAGTCTCAATGACTGAGTCATTTCCCTTTGGGGTCCACCTCTTAAGGATTCTGCTAACCCATCATCACCATACTGGGGACCAAGTTTACAGTATATGAACCCGCAAGAACAATCAAAACCCCTGTAACTACAGCAACATTTTCTCTAATCTTCTGTTTTCCTCATCACAAGCACAAGGCCACACATGTTTGTCTGGGCTCATGTGTTATGTAACAGTTTCCTCCAAGATTGAAATAATATTCCAGCCTTCAGGGAAGCTCCTTAAACAGGAAAGTAAACAATTCAAAAGAGGTTCAGGAAGTCCCTGAAGCCAACCAGATTCACAAGGCCCCTAGCCAGAGAAAGCAGTAAAAGCTGAGAGTCCCTCTCAGCAGAGCAAAGCTGAGGTACAAAAAAGATTCTCAAATAAGCCGAGCTGCACAGAAGACTCTGACACCAGACCAGCTGTTTGGGAGAATAGAACTCAGCTGAACTGCCTGAAGAGGTGTAGCCCAACTGAGTCCAAGGAAAGGACACTCCAATCTGTTGAGTTGCCTTCAGGCTATGCTCCAGGTTTCCAGATTTATGAGTTGTCAATCACACTGGGGTGGGCCTTGGTGATGCAGCTGTCTTTGAGTCATTTCTGTTCCTGTAAGTAACCCCTCACCCATATTCCTCTAGGTAACCTTAATAAAGCTCACTGGTTCACCAAGTTGGACTTGGTCTGTCGTGGGCTCCCTGGCTGAGGTGAATGGACACATGAGTTGCATCTCCCCTGCAAAAGTTTGTCATACACCATCATGACAGCAGCATCTTCTCACACCCTCAGGAGCACTGTCAACATGGAGTGTCCTTTGACAAAACCAAGAGATCTGGCATTATAGCTAGGAAGCGCCACACTCTCTCCCCTTGACATGTTTGGGGAAGATACGGGACATAGTGGCAGAGGTTCCTCTTTCAGGGCAGGGCTGGCAGAAAGATTTATCTGTAGAGAAACCTGCCCAGAGAGAGTGAGGGGAATAGTTTGGGTGCAGCCAGCTGGGATGAAAAGAAAGAAAGAGAGAGAGAGAGAGAGAGAGAGAGAGAGAGAGAGAGAGAGAGAGAGAAATAGCAGCTGAAATCATCAAGTTCCTCAAGAAATTCCTGGTGACCCCATGTGCTCTGCCTTAGAGCCCGTCTCCACTCAACACCTAGACATTGTTTTTTTAAAAATGGCTAATTACACGAAACCAAGGTGGTGGTGGGGGGGGGGCAGCGGCAGTGCAGAGCTGGATGACAGAACAAGTCACAAAGAATCTTGACCAACTGGAAGGATGGGTGAGAAATAGAGCAGGCAGGCCACGGATTCCTAGATCCTTGATTAGACTGTGTGTGGAGGCAGCGTCTGTAATGATTGCCTGACCACGGGGTATCGGCAGTCGATGATGAGGTACGACATCTAAGGCAGCTCTGTAATACTAGTCAGCTGAGAAGTCACAGGTCAGGCCACAGGGGTTGTTCTCTGGTGCGGGCCAGCCCCGCAGCTTCAGCGCTCGCCACAGAGAGCCAGGAGCAGATGGGGCAGGGTACAGGCTGGTCTTCAGGCAGGATCAAAAGGCACTAAGCCAGGGGAGGCTGCTAGGCTACCTGAGGGTCAGGGCATTGACAGGAAGGTGGGGGAAAGACCACCCTGGCTTCTTCTGCTCTTCCACGCTGGGTGCAGTCAAAAGGCCTGACCTTAACCCTGTTCTCTCGTGCAGTATGCATGGCTACTTTCTGCCCCTTTTATATACCTGGCCACTGAGCGAGCCTGCATCACAACCACAGCAGATGAAGGCAGGCAGGACTCTCAGAAACCCTCCCCTTCCCATGCAGCTTGTGCCCTCTGCAGGCAAAGATGAGTCTGAAGGTGTCAGGTCCACTACCACCCCTGCCGCCACACTGTGACAGAGAGCACAGGGGCACCCAGGATCTACAGCAGCAGACACCCCAGAAGCATGCTCACAGAAGTGTAACCTGGGAAACAAGGCATTTCCTGGGGAAGGGAACCAGCCCGTTGCTCTTGGAAGCCCCTTTAAGAGAAGGGAGGCCTTTCCGCTCCGCCAAGAGCTTGTTACACAGCCTCTGAGGGCTTCCAGGCTGCAGGGACAGCTCAGTGTGGGGTTTGCTTTATAGGCACAAGGACGTGTGTTTAATCCCCTGAAACCAGTAAAAAGTGGGGCAGGGTGGCACTTGCTTACAATCCTAGCACCGGATAGGCAGAGATAGGCTGATCCCTTGGGCTTGTCGGCCAGCCAGCCTAGCCTGATTGGTTGAGTTCTCGGTCAGCGAGAGACCCTGTTTCATAAAATAAAATTAAATAGAATAAAATAAAAGTCAAAGAGAGTGACAGCACCTGAGGAGTGATACCCAGGGTTGTCTTCTGGCCTCCATACCATGGAATGCATACATGAACACACACACACACACACACACATACACACACACACAAACACACACACACCACCTTGGGACAGGTGTGCTTATCTGATGCAGAATTCGTGTGCACAGAAACACAGTATTTCAAAAAACATAAAGTGTGGGCACATTCCCCTGCAAGTGGCAATACAGTGCATGAATTATGTAGCTGTCTGTGCCCCCAAAACATGAGGGAGGGAGTGACATAAACTGGGAGCAGCTTCTGGGTCACATGCCCTTACCTAAGGAAATGCCAGCTGTTACAGCTGGGCATGTTGGTGTACACTGGCAATCCCAACCTAGAGGAAGGAAAACCAGAGGATCAAAGTCATACTGAGCTACATTGTGAGTTGGGGACCAGCGTGGGCTACATAAAACTCTGTCTCTAAAAACAAAAACAAAGACATTCTATGCTGTTGAGATCACAGACAGTGGCAAGGTACTCATTCTCATAGAGTCACCTGCCTTTCCTGGTAACATGAAAGACCCCATATCCTTAATTGGAGGGTAGGTCCTTGTGGGGGTAGGGACCACAAAGGAGCAAGCCCCTGCATGCTCAGCCAGAGAGAAAGGAGGCCTGATCACCAAGGAAGGGCTGGAATGTTCGCCAAGTGTCCCACCAAAACCTCTTGAGGATGTCTAGGTCACCCTCGGAGCCCTCAAACAAGACTCTCCAGGGTTGGGATATAGTGTTTTGAGGGTTCTGGTGGGAGAGGAGGATTGAGAACCAGGGCACCACAGGCCCTTGTCCTTACTTGAGGGGACAAGGCAACCTTACTTGCCACCCTTCTAGGGTTTCTGTAGAGGGTGCAGAAGGGATAGCAAGACTCCATTCCTGCTGCGGCTAGCTGTACCCCACCCTCCCTGTCTACCGCGGCAGGCAGCCTCAACCTTAACCATAAGGCACCGGAGCACCAGGTTTCAGGCCCAGTTCCTACAAGTGTAGGGATGTGTAGAAGAGGAGAGAGAGCAAGTAGGGTGTGGACTGGGGGAGGGCACTGCTATTCTCAGAGAGGGTGCGGCGCAGTGGAGTAACAGGGAAGTCAGGCTGTGGGTGGCTCCAGAAGTACCAAGGACTGCCTTCTTCCACTCCAATCTGGCCTGGGTGGTCTTCTATGGCAGCCTTGACTCTGAACTTGAACTGTGAGGAAGAGACTTCTGTGTCTAACGTACGATTGCTTCACCACGTCTGCCTTCACGTGGTGATGCTTCCCCTCATGAGGAGAATGGACTAAGCCTGTGAAGCTCTAGGTGAGCTCCAGTGAAATGGTTTTCTTTACAAGAACTGCTGTGGCCATGGTGTCTTTACAGCAATAGAAACCGTAACTAAGACACTCCCTAATCCGTGTCATTTTTCAGTTTCTCATGTATATGTCTCTCCGTGGATGCCTGAGTGCCGTGTAGCCTGTGAGCATCATCCGCGTGACTGTCAGTGGGAGAAGCCCTGAGTCCCCAGTGGCCTCCTTGAAAACCCGTCGTTTTGTTAAACTCTGTTAAACTTAAAGTCTCTGATTATAAGAGCTTCATGCATCCTGATGTGGTCCTTCATCTCCTCTTAAAGGTCCCACTTTTTAATTTATTTTAATTTTAAAGTTGCTTATTTTTATTTTATGTATATGGGTGTTTTTGCTTACATGTATGTCTGTATACCACATCCATGCCTAATGTCTATGAAGGCCAGAAGATGGCATGTATCCCCTGGATACTGGAGTTACAGACAGTTGTAAGCTGTCATTTGAGTGCTGGGAATTGAACCTGGGTCCTCTGGAGGATCTGCCGGTATTCTTAACCACTGAGCCATCTCTCCAGTTCCCCATTTTCCCCCTTTGAGACAGGAGCTCAAGTATTCCAGGCTGATTTTCAGGATGGCACTCGATTCCTGCAGCTCCTGCCTCCACCTCTTGAGCGCTGGCATTCTAGGTATGTGCTCCCTTGTCCAGTTTTTTGATGTGCTGGGGATCAAATCTAGTGCTCTGTGAACCTGGGCGAACACTTTCCCAGCTAAGCCTGAAGCTCCGCCTCTCAATCTCATCTCATCAGCCGCTAGGTTTCCGTGCCTGGGCTCTGGAGGGAAGGGTAGTGCGCTAAGTCCTCCTCTTGTCTTAGATCCTGGCCAAACTGGTGAAAACAGAAGGGAGTTTTGTTGGGGATTAGAACTGACACTTCCACGTGCCTGACCTTTTGCTTGTCACTGTGGGCGTTGGATGTGGTGCACTCAAAAACACTCTGTCCAAGCTCGCCTCAGCCTCCCATGCGGGCTTATTCACCTCATACTTCTGCCCCCATTGACCACAAGACCCTCAACTTCCCAAGAAACGGAAGCCTGACCTTACTGACCTCAGAGGTTTGGTCCCCAGCTTTGCAGATCTATTGCTGATTTCACTGACCGAGAAGAAAGGCCAGTTGCCTGTGTGGGGAGGGTGAGTTCTGCCCAGGAAGCATGGTTCTCCCAGGTGAGGCAGGGCTGATCAAGAGTGGAACACTCTCTTTGTTTTCACAGCCAGATCCTCCTGGCCTCACTGGCACAGGAAACCAAGACCTTGGCTTCAAGGTCAAATCTTTGGATGGGAGGTAGGGGGAGCTGGGGTGTGGTTGGCTGCAAGCTGGCAGAAGAGACAGAGTCTGGGGAATGTGCTTCAGTGAAGAAGGTACAGGTCCAAATGAAGATGGGACCCTTGATTGGGGGGTGTCGGTGCACAGAGCCTAGAAAGGAAGAGCTATGAGCTGGGCTCAGTCAGGGAGTGGACTGAGGGTACAGTGGCCAGACATACGCATCACTTCTAAGTCAGTGTGAAACGATGAGGTGGCAAGCACAAGAATGGACAGAAACTTGGCAAAACGAGGTACCAGCTGCTGCCACAGCAGGAACTAGATAAGCAGATGAGTACAGACACGGAGCTCCAGCGTGGGCAAGTCTCAGCAGGTCACAGGCAGCCTGGAAAGGCAATGCAGCCATGGGCAATACTGAGGCCAAGCAGCAAAAAGAAGGTCTTGGCCCTGGGGGCTGCTGGGAAGCCAGGGCAGCAGGAACTGGGCAGGAATTCTGGAGGCAGAAGCTTCCAGAGTCAGCTCAAGGACCCAAGTTCCACCCAGTCAGGGTCTAATATGGTTCCCCATATGTGAGTGGATGTCAGATTCCCCAAGACACCCTGTTCACGGTGGCCTTTGCTTTGAGTAATGAGGGAGGCCCCTGGGGTCCCTTTTAGGACTTTTCCTAGCAGAAGGAATTCTCGCCGGGCGGTGGTGGCGCACGCCTTTAATCCCAGCTCTCGGGAGGCAGAGGCAGGCAGATCTCCGTGAGTTTGAGGCCAGCCTGGTCTACAAGAGCTAGTTCCAGGACAGGCTCCAAAGCTATAGAGAAACCCTGCCTTGAAAAACCAAAAGAAAAAAAAAGGAATTCTCCAGGCTAAGCAGTGCCTGATACATTGTGGCGCATCCCCAGGTCTGTACCCCAGTGGGTCCAGGGCAGTCATCTGCCTGTTCTGGGGTCATGCGCCATCTGCATCATTATGAAGAATGGTCTGCTGCCACGTGATGACAACATTCTTACTTAAAACACTCCAGGGTTACTTTGTGTCCTCTGCTCCAGCCAGGCATCTTGCTATGGATCTGTTGTCCCAGCACCAAGGGAGACTGAGGGAGGAGGTAGCTCTTTCTGAGCTACATAGGGAGACCCTATCTGTGTTGGATAGTTTATGTCAACTTGACACAAGCTAAAGTCAACCCAGAAGAGTGAACCTTAATTAAAATATTCCAAAAGATTGGGCTGTGAGCAAACCTTTGGGCCATTTTCTTAGGGATTGATGTGGGAGGGCCCAGCCCATTGTGGGTGATGTCACCCTTGGGCTGATGGTCCTGTGATGTGGGATTTCTCCTCTGTATGCTGTGATTACCATTGATTAATAAAAACTGCTTTGAGCCTATGGCAGGGCAGAGCAAAACTAGGTGGGGAAAGCTAGGCTGAATGTTGGGAGAAAGAAGGTGGAGTCAGAGAGAAGCCATGTAGCCCTGCCTGAAACAGATGCCCGAACTTTACCTGGTAAGCCACAGCCTTGTGGCAATACACAGATTAATGGAGATGGGATAATTTAAGATATGAGTTAGCCAGAAATACACTTAATTAAGCTATTGGCCAAACAGTATTGAAAATAATATGGTTTCTGTGTGATTATTTTGGGGCAGAGCAGCCAGGAACAAAATAAGCAGTCTCATACAACAGTCCTGGATGCTATAAGAAAGCAGGCTGAGCAAGCCATGGGGAGCAAGCCAGCTCATGGCATTCCTTCGTTGCCTGTGCAGCAGTTCCTGCCTAGTTTTAAGTTCCTGCCTTGGCTTCCCTCAATGGACTGTGACTCTGGTTATGTAAGCCAAATAAGTCCTTTCCTCTCCAAGTAGCTCTTGGGTCGTGGTGTTTCATTATAGCAATAGTAACTCTAAGATATTGTCTCAAAAAACACCAAGAGACCACTGGTAGAGTGCTTGCCCAGTACACAGTAGACTTTGGGTTCTGTACCCAGCACCACAAAAAATTAATTTGTTAATTAAAAATTTTTTAAAAGGTCTGAGCTGGCAAGGTGGCTCAGTGAGTGCAAGCACTTGTCACACAAGCCTGGATGACCTGAATTAGAAATGTGGAGTACACATATATCCAGATGTAGTGCTACACACCTGTAATCCCAGCACACCTATGGCAAGGTTAGAGATGGAGATAGGCCCCTAGCCTGGAGGAAGCAACATGGCAGAAGTAAGAGGAACTCTGCCTTGACCAGGTGGAAAGAGAGAACAACCCTCCCCAATTTCTCTTTCACCTATATGCACACCCATACTTACACACATCATATTCACAAATACCACCATCACCATTAACAACAATAATAACAAATAAAAAATTTAAGTAATAATAATAACATTCCAAACATGGTCACTCTTGTCAAGCCCCATTTCCTCATCCCCTCCTACATGCTAGGAAGGGGAGCATTATGGCCTTTCTTATGGCCTCTCAACCCCTGGGTGGAGACTGTGGAACTAGCCCTGGAGAAGTCTACTGATGGAAATAAAGAGTGCACTCTTTGACTAAAGCATGGCAAAGCAGCCATAAAATCTATATTATTCTATTACTGTAATAAAATACCTGAAGCTGAGTTCTTAATAAAAGAAGAAAGTTGTTCAGTTCACAGTTTTGGAGGCTAAATGTAGTGGCGTTTCATTTGTATTTTAATAGATAAAGCTTGCCTGGGGATCGGGAAAAGTAAAACAGCCACACTGGCCAGCCTTACAGACCAGGCAAAAATGACACACACCTTTAATCCCAGCTTGCCATAGAAACAGGGAGGGAATGGTGCATGCCTTTAATCCCAGCTTGCCATAGAAACAGGGTGGTAGTGGTGCATGCCTTTAATCCCAGCTTGCCATAGAAACCGGGCGGTAGTGGTGCATGCCTTTAATCCCAGCACTAGAGAGGAATTAAGATGGGAGGAGACAGCTCTCTCACACAGTCTCATTCTGAGGTTCCTGGAGGCAGGGTCGCCATTTCAGACTGAGACTGAGGTAAGAGCCAGTGGCTGACACCTTAGCTTTGCTAACCTTCAGGTTGAACCCTAATATCTGTCTCTGGGTTTTTATTAATCATGCATCAGCTAAAAATCTAAATAGCCCAGCCCTGACTCTGGTGAAGGCACCTTGGCTGTGTGACGCCATGACTGATAGAATCATGGGACAGATGAGCCTGTGAGCATGTTCACCTAGTGGTGAGATATGAAACCAGAACCTCCCACTGGGCCCCACACCTTGAAAATCTCACTGCCTTACTAGAAGCCAAACTTTCAGTACATGGAGTTTGAGGCTATAAACCACATCCAGACAGTAGTAAGGGACCACAACTCCCTAGTCCTGCAGTGGGGTCCCTAATGCTACACGTTATTATAGGATAGCAATGTCTCTGTCAGCTGGATCCCTGGGTCTCTGCAGGATTACCCATGTACACCAAACACCCCTAATTCCTGGGAAGGATGGCGGAGCATGCCATCTGCACAGTATGACACTTGGACAGCGGGGTCACCTCAAGGACAACCCAAAGAACAGCAGATATAAGTAGGCACACTTATCTCTCTGTTCCTCAAGATGATGGCCGTTTAAAGACTCCAGAGAGGAGATGCTTTCTTCATAGCAGGAAGAACGGAACACACTTCAAGGAGGAGTCCCAGCCATGAGTTCAATTATGTTCATCTTCCTTCAGCTGTGCTCCCTCCACTAACTTTGCCTCTTTTCCACACTGCTACAATTTGTCCAATGTTATACAAAACATGTCCTTCTAAAAATACTTAGCTCTGTGTATGTGCCTGAATGTATATATATATACACACACACACGCCAAGTGCGTGCAGGTGCACTCAGAAGCCAGAAGAGGGCATCAGATCCTCTGGAAATGGAGTTAGAGGCAGTTGTGAGCCCCTCCCACCACCACTGCCATGTGGGTGCTGGGAACTGATCCCAGGTTCTCTGCAGGGCGGTAAGTACTCTGCTGAGTCGCCTCCATCACCACACACCAGTATTTTGGAGTTCCTTATTTCCTTTTAAAGGCTCTTGTTTCATAAAAAATTACGTTTGCATGCTTTTTTTTTACAATTAACTTGTCTTCTTTCAATCTAATTCTCAAGATAGGACATCAGGGGAGAAAGCCCTGTCTCCGCTCTATCTGCTAGCACCAGCCACTGACCCAAGAGAAAAGCAAATCTGACTGATTAAGGCCTGTGCTGTAGGATAACGCTCTTGTACCCTGTAAAGATTTGTCACTCGTATTGGTTTAATAAAACACTGATTGACCAGTAGGCAGGAAGTATAGGCAGGGCAACAAGACTAGGAGAATTATGGGAAGAGAAAAGGCTTAGTCTGCAGTCACCAATCAGATCAGAGGAAGCAAATTGAGAATGCCTTCCTCACTAATAAAAGATATCAACCCACATGGCTACCATAGACAAGAATTATGGGTTAGTTTAAGTCTAAAGCTAGTTAATAATAAGTCTGAGCTAACAGGCCAACCAGTTTATAATTAATATAAGCTTCTGTGTGTTTTGTTGGGAATGAATGGTTCCAGAGCTGGGCAGGACAGAAACTTCTGTCTACAAAGGCCTGGAGTTAACTAACTCTTGAAACATTACCAGACTCCTGCACTCTCAGTGGTAGGCATTCTAGGCTTCTTTACAGGCTGGCTGAGTTCTCAGTCCACCATCGGTAGCAGCTATGCTGAGGCTATTCCTGTCCCCAATACACCGTAGTCCCTCAAGCTTCTTCCGTCCTACAAGGACATGCTGTCTCCTGATCTGAACGTCCTCCCCTAGTTTTCCACCAGCTAATCCTCTGACTACCATCTGGATGAGGGCCCCAGGATGCCCGAATACCTATCTGCTTGGATGCATCTCCTTTCCTGTGATGTAATTGTATCCCAGTCCATAACTCCACTTGAAGGTGCTTCTTTCTCTTTAAGAAATTAGCTTTTAAAAATGTTTTGTTAACATATATTAATTATAAGTTATAATGGGTTTCATCATGATAATTTCTGTACATGTGTATAATGTTTTATTTATCATATTTACTCCTTTTTATATTCCCACACACACAGACCCTTTCCTCTTTCCAACCAGTTTCCCAGCTACTTTCATGTGTTGGTTTTTGTTAACCAATGAGTTTCACTAGAGTTGCTTACAGGCGCACGGGTGAGAGACCACGGGAGCACGGGTGAGAGACCACGGGAGCACGGGTGAGAGACCAC
>NW_004949096.1:35945338-35948681 GCF_000317375.1 Microtus ochrogaster
CCACGGGAGCACGGGTGAGAGACCACGGGAGCACAGGTGAGAGACCATTCACGGGAGCACGGGTGAGAGGCCACAGGAGCACGGGTGAGAGACCACAGGAGCATGGGTGAGAGGCCATTCACGGGAGCACGGGTGAGAGACCATTCATGGGAGCACGGGTGAGAGACCACGGGAGCACAGGTGAGAGGCCACGGGAGCACGGGTGAGAGACCACGGGAGCATGGGTGAGAGACCACGGGAGCATGGGTGAGAGACCACGGGAGCATGGGTGAGAGGCCATTCAGGGGAGCACGGGCAACCTATCAGTGGCTACAACACTGAAGAGGATGTGTCTCTGAGTGGTATGTTAGTTTCTGGGAACACTCAGAGCAGGCTGGGCAGGACCATCTGGAGGGTGTGGGCAACAGTTTTTGTTCCTATAACAGACATCCGAGATAAATCAACTTATGAAGATGAAAAGGTTGTTTTGGTTCACAATTTCTGACTCTGGGCTGTTGGCCATGTTGCTTTTTAGCCTGTGGTGACAGAGTGTATCATTGTGGGAGTGAAAGACAGAGGAAGTTTCTCACTTCATAGTAGCCAGGAAGCAAAGAAAGAGGGGAAGGAGGCGGGATCACAATATCTCCTTTGAGGACATGAGCCCAGTGCCTCATCTACTGAAGGGTCCACATCTAACAATATCGCAGGATGTGGACCAAGCCTTAAACACTTGGCCTTTGGTGGACATTCAAGATCCAAACTTTAACAGTGTATTACCAATCTCAAGGTCTCAGGCTTCACCTTCAAACACTGCCAGTTGTCTCGTGTGAGGTCCCAAGAGTGACTTCCTCAGCCCCTTTCCCAGGCTGCTCCCAAGAGCTCCCTCTTCCTCACTGACAAGAGGGAGAGGGGCCATCTTTCCACTCTAGGCTGGATCTGTCTCCCAGCCACTAGCACCATAGGTGTGGAGACCTACGGAAACAATATCAACTGTGGAAACTGGGGTGATGGGCTGGCTACTGGTCCTGCCAGGCTCAGACTGAGGGCTGTGGGGGCAAGAAACCTCAGCATGCAGGTGGCAGCTAGGAACAGCCTGCCGTGAGCTGTGTATGGAAGAGAAAACCAGTACAGTTGGGGTGTGTATGTGTGTGTGTGAGTGTGTGGGTATGTATGTGAGTGTGTGTGTATGTTTAGTCTATGTGTGAGTGAATGTATGTGTGTGTACAAAGCTAAACCAAAGAGCTATCATTTGGAGTCTCTTAAGAACCCCTGGACAAAGTGGGTGGGTGGGGGGACTCAAAGCCAAGAATGTGACTGAAGTCATCCTTTGGGAAAGGACATCTTTCAAATCGATTCGTCTACCAGAGAACAGGACACCCCACACATTGAGCAGGCGAGGATTAGAGAGCTAAAAATAATCCCAGGTTATTTAGCGAAGAATCAGCAGGCCATCCCAAGCACACACCTTTTACCCGTGATGCAGCCACCCCAGGCTGAAAGCACAGAAGAATGGGGGTGGGGGAGCTGCTGCCATTCTTTCAATGCAAACAACGGGCAGCCTGCAGCAGCAGCAGCAGCAGCAGCAGCAGCTGGTCACAGGACAAGGATGCAAAGCTGTGCTGTGCATGCACAAGGAGAGAATCATGGGCTGTTTTTAGTTTTTTTTAATTTTGAGATTATAGTATGATATCATTTCTCTCTTCCCCTTCCTGTTTTCAAGCCCTCCCATAAACCCCTCCTGCATCTCTTTCAAATTCATAGCCTTTCCCCCATTAATTGTTATTGCACGCACATACGTGTATACATTAATTGTTATTGCATGCACATACATGTATACATTAATTGTTATTGCATGCAATATGTGTATACATTATTGTTATTGCATGCACATATGTGTATACATTGTTATTGCATGCAATATGTGTATACATTATTGTTATTGCATGCACATATGTGTATACATGGATATTCATAAGTATAACCTGCTCAGTCTGTATGTTTTCAGGGCTGACCATTTGGTATTGGATTACCAATTGACGTGCTCTTCCTTGGAGAAGACTGTATCTCCCTTTCTCTTCATGCCTTAGTTGCCTCTGTGCGGGATGGGGACCTCCTGGGCTTTCCCCCATCCACTGTGGCGTGTCTGTTGCTGTACTTGTTCAGTTCATGTTAGGCAGTCATGTTGGTGAGACATTGTAAAGGGGTCTTGTGTTGCAAGAAGGCTGCTTGTTCTTCCCGACCACCCGGCTAGCTTAGACCCGAAATAATCACACAAAAACTGTATTAATTAAATCACTGCTTGACTCATTAGCTCTAGCCTCTAATTGGCTAACTCTTAGATCTTAATTGAACCCATTTCTATTAATCTGTGTATGTCCATGTGGCTGTGGCTTACCGGCTAAAGTTCTGGCTTCTGTCTCTGGCAGGGCTACATGGTGTCTCTCTGATTCTGCCCTCTTTCTCCCAGCATACAACCTAGCTTTCTCTGCCTAGTTCTGTTCTTCCCAGCCATAGGCTCAAAGCAGTTCTTTATTCACTAACCAATAAAAGCAACACATAGACAGAAGGACCCCCCCACACACACACACACGCACCGGTCTTGTGTTGCTCTGGCTGGCCTGGAAGGCCTGACTCACTGGTCAGCATGCACCTGGGGGCAGAGGACTGCTGAACTGGGGACCTTCAGAGTTATAAAGGAATGGAACACAAACACTGATGGTGATTTTGTATCATTTCGTCTTCTCAGCCACTAAACAGAAGCATCTCAGATCTTTCTCCCCTGGGTGTGACCCTGTCAGCTGCCCTGACACTGGACCCAGAGAACCCTGGCTTTCTATTTCTTTGCCTTAAAATCGAGATACCAACAGTCCCTACATCCCTATTCCACCTTTCCCTTCCTCCAGATCCACTGCTCCTCCATTTCCCTTTGGTAAAGAGCAGGCCACCCAAGGATATCAACAGAACATGTCATAACAAGATGCAGCAAGAACAGACACAAACCCTTATATCAAGGCTGGACCAGGCAACCCACTAGGAGGAAAAGGGTCCCAAGAGCAGGAAAAAGTGTCAAAGACACACAGCCACACAGCCAGCCAGTCACATAGCCAGCCAGCCACACAGCCAACCAGTCACACAGCCAACCAGTCACACAGCCAGCCAGTCACACAGCTACCCAGCCACACAGCCACACAGCCAGCCAATCACATAGCCAGCCAGCCACACAGCCAACCAGTCACACAGACAGCCAGTCACCCAGCCACACAGCCACACAGCTAGCCAATCACACAGTCACCCAGCCACACAGCCAGCCAGTCACACAGTCACCCAGTCACACAGCCAGCCAATCACACAGCCAGCCAGTCAC
>NW_004949096.1:35948821-35965596 GCF_000317375.1 Microtus ochrogaster
CAGCCACACAGCCACACAGCCACACAGCCAGCCAATCACACAGCCAGCCAGTCACACAGCCATACAGCCACCCATGGAGTAAGATGGAAAGCAAGATATATAGACTGGCTGGCTGGGTGGCTATGTGACTGGGCGACTGTGAGGCTGAGTGGCTGAGTGGCTGCCCCTGGTGTCCTCTCCTCCCTTTCTCACTCACCCTCCTCATTTATTCTCTCTGCCTGCCAGCCGCACCTGTTTCCCTCTCCTGCCTAGTTATTGGCCATTCAACTCTTTGTTAGACCAATCAGGTGTTTTAGGCAGGCAAAGTAGCACAGCTTCACAGAGTTAAACAAATGCAACATAAAAGAACGCAACACATCTTTACATCCTTAAACAAATACTCCACAGCATAAACAATCATAGCACTTCTTAAACTAATATTCTAATCCCACACACACTGTACCTAGATCCTATTCCTCCCTCCATCACCCTCTCTTCTCCTTCTCCCTCCTAAACTGTCTCCCTTCTTACTCTACTGTCCTTGTGTGTGCCCCACTGCATTTGATTGCTGTTGCCTCCATGAGTGTGGCTGGTGGGGACATTTACTTGAAGAAGGACAACCTTACCACTAAGGACTATGACTTCCCGTCTCCTAGTAACCATTAACTCCTTGTAGCTCCTCTGAGCAGTCGAGGACTTCATGAGCCCTTCCCCCATTCACGATGGAAGGTTGGGGGACCGGCCTTGTGCAGGCAGCCATCAATGCTTTAGAAACCCTTGAGCACATGGCCACTCTAGGCAAGTACTCCACCACTGAGATACATGGACAGACCCTTTCTAACGTTAAAAAAAAAAATGATTCAGAGGCTCAGTAGATTGCCCAGGTTGGCGTTGGACTATTTCTGTAGGGCAGGCTGGTCTTGATCTTATGATCCTCCTACCATTGCTTCCGGGGGAGCTGAGGTCACAAGGTGCCGCTGTACTTGGCTGCAGAGGGTGTCCCCTCTGCTTTTCTGAACCTTTCCACAGGGTACTGTGCTGCGCATGTGTCACCTACCAGGAGGAAGGTCATGCCACTGCAGTGTTTGAATTCTGCTATTGTTCAGTCCTCAGCAGGGACCTTGGGTTCCTGCAACAGAGTCACAGACGCATCCTAGACAAACATATACGTCACTTTCCACTGAGCCTGGTAGATTAAATAGGTAGTCGGGGTGAATAATGTGGTCTACTCAAAAGTGACTGATAAGACAATGTCAACAGCCTGGCTTAGCTGTGTAGAGAAAGGCAAGGATCTCCATGGAGCTGCCCCAGGAATTTGATTGACTGAGACACACTGCCACCTGGTGACTATTATGAGAACTGCATGGAAATCCTTAGGACTTGGAATCCAGGAAACCAAAGCAGAGCCCCAGGAGCCCATTAGTGTGCAGGCAGCTCCAGTTACCCCAATGTTAAACTACTCGTGAGCCTTTACTAGGCTATTGATATTCCTATATTATTATTATCTGAATCAGAGCTCCTGTTTAGAATCCTCTGGCCTCAAACTCACAATGTTGCCCTGGTATCCCAAATGAGAAGAGAGCAGGTGGACCCCGCCGTACCCTGGCTTCTTAATTACTTTTCGAAGCACTTCAGAAATCTCACTGCCTTTTCCAGAGAGTCTTTTCCTAAGATGCAGCGCTTCCTACTTTCTGTTATTGTCCGTCACTTTAGCCTCCTTTCGAGGGATCCCGTGATGGGAGCCATGTAGCATTGTGCTGCGGGCTCTGGATCGGCAAGGTGTTTCTTTCCTTTATTGTTACTAACGGCCCACTGCATGAACACACTGCAATTTGTTTTCTATTATGCTGTGATGGGCATTTGGGCCATTTTCGGTTTGGGTTGCTGTAATGGCGAGCTAATGACACACTTACAGAAATCTTTTTATAAATGTGTTTTTATTTCTCTTGGGCATACACCCACCTGTCAGCATGGGATTGAAGTCATGCATCAGACACCTTTGCCCATGAAGCCATTTTATTGGTCCTCCCTTTTTTTTGGAATTGAATAATGGGGGATAATATCCCAGTACAGACATAGTGGGTGTTCTTCTATCTGTGATCTCACTTTCTGAAATTTCAAATACCATCTGAAAATATTAAATGAAGAATCCCAGAAACAAGCGATTCACGTGTTCCCAGTTGTGCATTGATCTGAGAGGCATGACGAATGACGAACTGTCATGTCCCCCTGCTCCATCCTCCTCGAGAGGAACACGAACCATCTCTTTGTCCTGTATCCACAATGCATACACTACTTCCCCTTAGTCTCTTAGCCACCATAGTTACTGGATTGACTGCCAGAGTATCCCAGCGCTTGCACTTAAGTAATCCTCACTTTTACTCAATGATGGCTCTAGGGGCGAAGATGGCGGCGGAGCGGCAGGACGCACTGAGAGTTCGTGGCGGTGACGGCGCTGAGGAAGACCGGGGACCGGGTCGTTTCTTCCTGGAGTCAGCCGGCTAGGACCTGCAGACAGGAGAGAACAACTCTACATTGCACCATAAGTTGACATTGGACTGTGATCTTTGCAGGACGCATCACACTGGAAAAATAAAATGGAAAACTTGTTCCTTTTATGAGAAAGCCGCCATACTCATGTATGAACGATGCGTAGAAAGTCAAAGCGAGTCAGAGCAAGCCGACTGGAAGAGGAGTTTCCAAAGAGCCACACGGCCTTCAAAATGTTTCTTCTTCAGCTCCAGAAACAAACAAAAAGGAAACCAAAAACTCTTTTTGACCCAGCTGAATTTCACAAAAGGGAAGAGATGGTAACTATGGAGATAGATGTGAGTTTGCTGAGCTCTGTGTGCTTCTGGAGCCAGCAAAATTGCCCAACAAAGCCTTATCCATTTCGTGGATTAGAAAACCAAGGCAACATATTTGAAGTCACACATCTGGAAAGAGCGGGACCAGGATTTCGTGTAGTGTTCATTATACAAAGTAAAAGAATTCTTTATGATATTCCGGGTGTGAGTGTGGACTGTGGCCATGGTCCGTCCCTCAATTTCTTTCTTATTCCCTTTCTATGCACTGGAATATCTTTTTCACTTAAAAGTATCATTATACATTTTATAATGTATTTTTAAAAATGCAGTATTTTTAAAAACAATTTTTATTAGATATTCCATAAATCCTTTCAGACAAGCATTAAATATGTAAACTATTAATAATATCTAAACTATTGCCTTTTTATATAAAAACCTCTGGACTTGGCACTAGGGTTATTTCCAGGAATCCACACGGGAACCCCAGCTAAGGCTCTAAGCAACAGTGAAGAGGATGCCTAAACTGGCCTTCCTCTGTAATCAGATTGGTGACTACCTTAATTGTCATCATAGACCCTTCATCCAGCAACTGATGGAAGCAGATACAGAGATCTCCAGCCAAGCACTGGGCCGAGCTACCAGAGTCCAGTCCAAGAGAGGAAGGAACGATAATATGAGCCACGTGGTTAAGACCATGATGGGGATACCCACAGAAACAACTGACCTCAGCTAGTGAGAGCTCACTGACTCTGCACTAATATAACAGGGGAACCTGTATAGGACCAAATTAGGCCCACTGAATGTGGGGGACAGTTGTGAGGCTTGAACAGTCTGTGTGGCCACTGGCAGTGGTACCAGGATTTACTCCTAGTGCTTGAACTGGCGTCTCGGAGCACACTCTCTTTGGAGGGATACCTTACTCAGTCTAAATATGGGGAGGGGGCCTTGGTCTTGCCTGGAAATGAAGTGTCAGACTTTTGTTGTTGCCACATGGGAAGCCTTATCCTTTCTGAGTGGATGGGGTAGTGGGGTGAGAAGGTGGGGTGGGAGGAAGGGAGGGAGTGGAAATGGGGATAGCTATGTAAAATGAGAAAAGATTGCACGGAAATATTCTTAATTTAAAAAAGAAAGAAAAGATAATGGCTCCGGGGCACAAGATCAAGAATTGACATATGCTAAAGAAAAGTTATAATAATAATGTGCCTACGATAGGGTACTACACGAGGCTTTGTGCTCACGAGAACATCTTGGAACACATCCTGGTAGATGAGGGCAGCTGTATTTGAGAACACGTCATGGGTATGTCTACCAAACACCCACAGATGGATTAAAATGGAACTTTAAAACAGATAAAAACTACACTATGGGTGTAGCTCTATGGCAGAGTGCAAGCTTAACCTTCCAGAGGCCCAGGCTCTGTCCCCACCAGTCCCTGCCAATGTTCCTTCTTCATGGTGATGTGTGGGTCCCAAGTGGTACAGGCTGAATGGACAGACTGCTACACTTCAGAGGAGACACAGGCCTTTGTCTGGAGGCCTCTTTGTTACTGTACCACAGCTTGTGGCGTCTCTTGAGCAATGGAGAAGGAAGAGCTGGGATTGGGAAGCACAGGAATGCTACATGTGGGACTGAGAAACTCATGAGAAAGGAGGTTTGAAAACAGAGACCTTGGTGTTCATTTAGATAAACATTTATTGAACATCTGTGTTTGCAAGGCACTGAGTAAGATTCAGAGACCTGTGAAATCACACTTCCAAGTACTTACAAGCCAGCTGAGAAGACAATTCAGGTATATAAATTATGAGACAAAATTTAAGATCACACAGTAATAAAAACAGTGGAGGAAGACCTGTACTAAAGACCTGGTTTCACTTTGTGCCATCTACGGTGTTACTAATCTGTCTGAACTTCAGTATGCTCAGCTGTGAAATTCAGAAAGGAAAAGGACCTGTTTCTCAGCACAAGGGCCAGCTGATCATGTCCTTGCCTGGATTGTGGTGATTTGAATGTGAATCGTGCCCAAAGCTCATAGGTGTATTTGAATGTTTGGTTTCCCCTTGGTGGAGTGTTTAGAAAGGATTAGGGAGTGTGGCTTTGTTTTTATAAATCTTTTTTTTAAAGATTTATTTATTTACTATGTATAATGTGTTCTGCCTGCATGTATGCCTGCACACCAGAAGAGGGCACCAGATCTCATTAGGCTGTGAGCCACCATGTGGTTGCTAGGAATGAAACTCATGACCTCTGGAAGAACAGCCAATGCTCTTAACCACTAGGCCATCTCTGCAGCCCAGAGTGTGGCTTTGTTCGAGGAGGTGCGTTACTGAGGATGGGCTTTGAATTTTCCAAAGCCCATGCCAAGACCAGTGTGTCTCCCCATCTCTAGGCCGACTACCTGTGGATCAGGTGTAAGCTCTCAGCTACTGCTCCAGCTCCATGCTTACCAATATGTTGCCATGCTCCCTGCCACAGAAATGCCATTTCTCTGGAAATAGAAGCAAGCCCCTAATTAATTAATTAATTAATAATTTTATAGGTTGCTCTGGTCAGCATGACTCCACACAGTAATAGAACAGTAACTAAGACACCTGGCTTCACCTTGTGTCACCCAGAATATATTCCTTAATCTCTTGAACAAACCTCATGGTGCTCATCTGTGAGAGACAGCAAGAGGACTCGTTAGAGGATCAGTCAATCTCGCCCTGCTACAATTCTCTGTGAGTATTTACCCCAGGATAAGCTCTTAATAAGTGTTAGCACTACTGCCAGGAGGACTAAATGCTAGGGCAAAAGACAACAAGGTCTGCAGGCCAAAAAGCTTCACAAGGACTAAAACTATAGAACCTTCTGGAGAAAATGGTGTTTCCCCATAATTGTGACATTGCCCTCCTGTAATAGCCTGCAACTAGTTCAGTGCAGTGACAACGGGCCTATGTTCTCATAGAGTTATGTCTTTGGGCTCCTCTCCTAAGCCATACCCTGTTGCTGACAGTCTCTCTAGCAACCTTCTACAGTGCTGGGGTCGAGGAGCAGGGCCTCATGTATACTAGGCGCTATTCTAGCACTGAGCTACAGCGAGTTCTGCCCATGATTTCGAATCTGGATTCGGGTTTTAGCTTCTGCACTCCACACTAGGTATGTTGATTACTCAGACCCTGTGGAGCAGAGGTGGACAGGACAGCAGCCACAGTAGACAGGAGGAGCAAATGCTGGGTTTGTAGAAGACATGGAGACCTAGCACAATTATGGAAGGCCCTTTGTGTAGCTAATGCTTCTCCTTTGGTCAGTCTGTCCCTTGTTTGGCATAACGCCTCTGATGCACAATAACTGAAGACTTGAAGCTGAATTCTTTCCCACACACACTACACTCAAAGGGTTTCTTCTCCCCTGTGTGAACTCTCTGATGTAGTGTGAGCCTGCACTTCTGGCTGAAGGCCTTCCCACACTCGCTGCACTCATATGGCTTCTCTCCAGTGTGTATCCTCTGGTGCTTTGTGAGAGAAGAACGTTCGAAGAAAGCTTTGCCACACTCATTGCACTGATGGTGTGGCTCCCCGGCATGCGCCTTCTGGTGTCTGTTAAGGGAGGAAACCCCATAGAACGCTCTTCCGCACTCACTGCATTTATATGGTTTCCTCCCAGTGTGGATCAGCTGGTGCCGAGTGAGAATGCTCTTCTGGCTAAAGGCTTTGCCACACTGCTGACATTCGTAGGGACTCTCCCCGGTATGGATTCTCTGGTGGCGAGTAAGGGACGACCTGTCAAAGAAGGCTTTGCCGCACTCGCTGCATTTGAAAGGTTTCTCTCCCGTGTGCACCCGCTGATGCACAGTGAGGGACGACCTGTCAAAGAAGGCTTTGCCGCAGGCGCTGCACTCATAGGGGCTCTCCCCTGTGTGCGACAGCAGATGTCTGCTGAGACTGGTCCTGTGACTGAAGGCCTTCCCACACTCAGGACAGCCATAGGGCTTCTCTCCAGTGTGAGTCCTCTGGTGACGGAGGAGTGACGAATGGTCACAGAAGGTCTTCCCGCAGTCGCTGCATTCCTGGTCTTGGTGTTTAGCGAGGGCTTTCCTGGATGGGGCTGGCCTTCGCCGCAAGCTTCTGTTCAAGGAAAGACGTTTCTTGCAAGTCTCTGCTGCAGGACTTCCCTTTGCTGGTTCCAACCCACCTGCTAGTGTCTGAACTTCCAGTTTAGTGCACAGAGGACTTTGCCTTCTACGGCTCTCTCTCGGGGTTCCTGCTGAAGCATCTAGGATCTCAGGCTTAGGCTCCCCGTCTGCAACAAAGAGAAAACTCAGATGCAGTTTCTTTTCTGGACTCGGAGACAATGACAGAAGAGAGGGGCGCTATGACAGATGGAACACTTGGTCACAGGGCATCACTTCCCGGAGAGCTTACACTCTGGGAGAACCTACGGCTGGGGAGTAAAGCAGGATGCAGGGAAGGAACGTGGAAACAGACTTCTCAGAGAACAGGAGAACGGCTCTGGGAGTGGGGCCGATAGCTTCAATAGGGTAGGCTGAGCAGAGACCTGGGAGACCAATAAAAATATTAGCGGTGTACACAGGCTAGGTGACAGTCCTGAGAAACAAGCTGGTGAATGCAGGTAAGTCCTACTTTAATGTGGAGAAGGGGGAACCAGAGAACGGATGTGCAATAGGAAACAGACACGCAGGCGGACAACTTGAATTTGAGACAAGGATGATCCCTAACATTCGTCCACCCAAGAACAGAAACAAACAAAACTCTGCCCATTCTGTTCAGACTTGGTTACCTAGAGAGACACTGTCTGGCCATTCTTTCTCCTCACATCCATGAAGCCCCTGTGTCCATGGCTCGGCCCTGCTCTTCAACTGAAGAAATGGAAGAATCACGTCAGGTCGAGGAACAGGAAGCCCTGCTCAGGGAGAAAGCATAAGGCAGGAGGCTGCTGGGATGACAATGCTGAACCACTCCAAACTCAATCCTGGCCGCTAAGTGTAGACTCTCAGAAACACAGAATACAGACCAAAGACACCTCTGGGGAAGGTCAGCACTGGGGCTCTTGAACGGGCAAACGCCAGGCACCACAGCAGCCCACAAATGCCACCTCAATTCGTAGGCAGCATAGGGAAGCTTTCCGTCCGGACACTGGCAGGATAGAGGCCTTTGGCTCACGAAATAAGAAGGAAAAAGGAGCATCCTGACTGAAAGAGCATAAGGAGGGAACTCACTGTCATTTTTCTGATCATCCTTAGTATGTTTCCATGGAAACAAGTCGGTTGGGCTCACTGTAGGAAAACGAGTCACCTTTCACACCTCCTGGTGTTATTTCCTACCTTTACTTAATGTTGATACTGGGAGGACCTTACACGTGATTCTGTCAGAGACTGGATAATTGGGGCTGGGGAGATGTCTTACTGGGTGAATCAAGCCTCCAATCTGGGTTCACACCCTAGAACTGACGTGTTAAAGGAGAGAGCCAGCTTTCTCAAGTTGTCCTCCCCCCTTCTCGTGCATGCTATTGCACGTGCATATTCCCCAGGTAAATACAGGAAAACGGAATGCAATGTTATAAGGACTAAGCTGGATAATGAAACACGACTGAGTTATAAACTGAAGGTTTTTTTTTCTGAAGTTCATTTCATGCAGTAAATATAAAACATTAATTTTATTTAGCACAGATATTCTAGAATGGTTTAATGACTATATGATAGCACATTATATGGATAAATAATATAGTAAATCCTAGCTATAGAAATTTTCCTTTTTGTTGTTGCTTTTCATTTTTTAAGACAGGGTTTCTTTGTAGCTTTGGAGCCTGTCCTGAAACTCTCTCTGTAGTCCAGGCTGGCCTGGAACTTACAGGGATTGACCTGCCTCTACCTCTTGAGTACTGGGATTAAAGGCGTGTACCACTACCATCCAGCACATTTTACTATTTTTAATGTTTTGCTATTAACACACAATACTATGGGAACTATCTCCTGGTATGCTGTATGAACCAGCAATCCTTATTACATTCTTTGGGTCAATTTCTAGAGCCACTCATATCTATAGCCAAATGAACAAAATTAGATCCCTCTCTTGGAAACACCTGAGCTTTAACATCCCCGTGGACAGGGTTCTACCTTGGGAGATAGGGAAGGTAGGGATCTTTATTTTTCCTGGGCCTGAGAAGCATCAGTCTGGTGTGTGCTGGTTCTCTTTTGGCAGAGTGACCACACCTATCACTTCCTGTGGGTTATTCTCTTCCAAAGCCTCTGCAAAATCTCGGGATCTTCCTTGATGCCAACTGAACAATCTTTTCAGTTTGGATATTAACTAATTAATATCCCTGATTAAGCTAATACAGAAGGTGCTGATGTGTGCGTGCATGTGTGTGTGTGTGTCCATGTATTAAACTAAAGACCTTACAGATGCTAGAAAATACTCTACCACTTAGCTCCATCCTCAGTCCAATGTTGGCTTTTCAATACAAACCTGCAACATGAATGTGACTGTTACTGGCTTTTGCATCTGTGTGCTCCTGCTTCTAGAGTGGCCAAGACTACAAGTACAAACCACTGTGCTTGTGCTTGGCTTCAGCCTCTTATTCTGGAAGCTTTTGGGAGTTCCTTATTACCTGTATGGACTATGCTTTACTTCATTAAGAGCTGACATGAACAAAAGCTCTTACTTTCCCTGTTGGGGAAGATTATTTTCAGGACTGTGACTTTTGTTTAACTCTGTGAAGCTGTGTGTCTAAAACATCTGATGGTTTAATAAAGAGCTGAACGGTCAATAGCAAGGCAAGGGGCTGGCAGACAGAGTGTATAAATAGAAGGAGAAATGAGGAAGTGGAGAAGCAAGAGAACAAGGAGAGGAGGACATCAGGAGCTAGCCACCCAGGCAGTCATGCAGTAGGAAGGAAAGTAAGATGCACAGAAGTAAGGAAAAGATAAAATCCCAGAGGCAGAAAGTAGTTGGGATGATTTAAGTTAAGGAAAGCTGGCAAGAAACAAGCCAAGCTAAGGCCGGGCATTCATAACTAAGAATAAGCCTCTGTGTGTGATTTATGTGGGAGCTTGGTGGTGGGTACCTTAAAAATCCAAGAGTGAAATTCGCACATCAAACTTGTCAAATAAGTCTGATTACAAAGTGCCCTTTATAGGTATCTAAGGTTGTCATTAAGACAAACATTCAAGGGGGCTGGAGAGATGCCTCAGTGGTTAAGAGCGTTGCCTGCTCTTCCAAAGGTCCCGAGTTCAATTCCCAGTAACCACATGGTGGGTCACAACCATCTGTAATGAAGTCTGGTGCCCTCTTCTGGCCTGGAGGCAGAATACTGTATACATAATAAATAAATAAATATTAAAAAAAAAAAAGACAAACATTCAAAATCAAGCACATCTCTGATGACCTTTTCTTTTCCACAGGGGCACTTCTTTGTCCTCCTCCGTCTTCCATGAAGTGATTGATATCTCCTCTCACCAAGATGGCTCCTGTCTACCTGATGGAACTGAGTCATCACCAGTTGGCGTGCCAGGAGACCCGGACACATTACCTCTTCTGCTGCCTGCCTCTGGGGAGCCAGATCCCTACCCACAACACACGTGCTCTGCCCTGTCCTACAGACTGCCTTGTTAGGTGGAAGCAAGCTGCTGAACAAGGAGACCTGTGGTTTCCCAGTGCCGTTAACAACAGGGCAGTCCAGCTGACCAGGGCTGGGGTCACCAGCTAAACACCTAAAGCCACCTCCTTTGGCCCTTTCGTCTGTCAGGTGGTTCTGAACTCAGGTGGGGGTCAAAGAGGTGGCAATCCCCTGCCCTTGTGACCCACACGTTTTGGGACAAGTTCTGACTCCTTACCCAGTGAGATGATGTTCTCATAGTTTTCCAGCATCACAGCCTTGTAGAGCGCCCTCTGCACAGGAAGCAGATGCCTCCACTCTTCATCTGTGAAAGTCACAGCCACATCCTCAAATGTCACCAATGGCTGCAAACACAACCACACTCCCTTACAAGCCTTGCCTTCCTGGTTTATTTCGTCTCTTCTGGGGCAGGCTCTGGGTGTTTTATAGCACACCATGGACTCCAGCCTAACCCAACACTCCTCGGCATCCAGGGACTGACTCTCAGCCCACAACTGGCTGCCAGAGGCACAGTTAGGACAGAACCACTGATGCTGGACTCCTCCAGGCAGCCCTGCTCTGTCAGCTTTTGGGAAGCTAGTGGGCTCAAAGTGCTAAAGGTCATCTTACCTTGGAGCCCTTTATTGGCTTAGGGGTGGAGGGTAGTAAAGGAAGACACTCAGGATAAAGAAAGAAGTGCCTACATTTTGGAAACTAATAACAGTATTTCAGAAATAGAAATGTCCACCTCACCTGGCATCTAGTAGGTGGAGACACAGCAGCCATTCCCTCCTATGGTGTCCTGCGAGGGAAGAACAGGATTCTAGTGAAGAAATAGTGTGGAAGGAGAGAGGTATTGAAGGACCAGTCCTGGGGTCTACTGACCCATGTGGCAAGGCCTCTCCACGTATCAGTGAGAGACGTAGCCACCTTCATTCCCACCACCATCATAAGAACACTCCATGTTCCTTTCAGAGTTAGAGCAAAAGCCATGAATATCGAAAGCACAGCAGTGTCTGTTGTGCCATTATCTTCACGGCAGAGCTCTGTTCCCAGGAGTCAGAGCACAGTAAGAGTTAATGAGCTTAAACCATAAACAACTTTACAAATGACCAAGGAAACCTAGGCAGGAGCCAGGAGGCAGACACCAAATCAGAGACTGTAGAAGAGACTCATCACTGGCTTGCTCAGCTACTTTCTTTTTTTTATTATTGGTATTTATTGAGCTCTACATTTTTCTTTGCTCCCCTCCCTGCTTCTCCCCTCTCCCCTACAACCCTCCCTCAAGGTCCCCATGCTCCCAATTTACTCAGGAGATCTTGTCTTTTTCTACTTTCTACCTCCCATGTCGATTAGATCTATGCAAGTCTCTGTTAGTGTCCTCATTGTTGTCTAAATTCTTGGGATTGTGGTTTGTAGGCTGATTTTCTTTGCTTTATGTTTAAAAACCACCTGTGAGTGAGTACATGTGATAACTGTCTTTCTGTGTCTGGGTTACTTTTCTCTCTCCATCCATTTTTCTGCAAAATTCAAGATGTCATTATTTTTTTTCCTGCTGTGTAGTATTCCATTGTGTAAATGTACCGCACTTTTCTTATCCATTCTTCAGTCGAGGGACATTTAGGTTGTTTCCAGGTTCTGTCTATGACAAACAAAGCTGCTATGAACTTAGTTGAGCACATGTCCTTGTGGCACGATTGAGCATCCTTTGGATATATGCCCAAAAGTGGTATTACTGGGTCTTGAGGAAGGTTGTTTCCTAATTTTCTGAGAAATCACCACACTGACATCCAAAGGGGTTGTACCAGCTTGCATTCCCACCAGCAATGCAGAAGTGTTCCCTTTTCCCCACAACCTCTCCAGCATAAGTTGTCATCAGTGTTTTTGATCTTGGCCATTCTTACAGGTTTAAGATGGAATCTCAGAATTGTTTTGATTTGCATTTCTCTGATGACTAAGGATGGTGAGAATTTCCTTAAGTGTCTTTCAGCCATTTTAGATTCCTCTGTTGAGGGTTCTCTGTTTAGGTCTGTATCCCATTTTTTTTTATTGGATTATGTGTTCTTTTGGTGTCCAATTTGAATTCTTTGTATATTTTGGAGATCAGACCTCTGTCTGATGTGGAGTTGGTGAAGATCTTTTCCCATTCTCTATGCTGCTGTTTTGTCTTGTTGACCATGTCCTTTAATTTACAGAAGCTTTTCAGTTCCAGGAGGTCCCATTTATTAATTGTTTCTCTGTGTCTGTGCTGCTGGAGTTCTATTTAGGAAGTGGTCTCCTGTGCCAATGCGTTCAAGTGTACTTCTTACTTTTTCTTCTATAAGTTTCAGTGTGGCTGGCTTTATGTTGAGATCTTTGATCCATTTGGCCTTGAGTTTTGTGCATAGTGATAGATATGGGTCTATTTTCATTCTTCTACATTTTGATATCCAGTTATGTCAGCACCACTTGTTAAATATGCTTTCTTTTTTCCATTTGATATTTTTTGCTTCTTTATCAAAAATCAGGTGTTCAAAGAAGTGTGGATTGATATCCGGGTCTTCTATTCAATTCCATTGGTCTTCCTGTCTGTTCTTATGCCAGTACCAGGATGTTTTCAGTACTGTAGCTCTGTAGTAGAGTTTGAAATCAGGGATTGTGATGCCTCCAGAAGTTCTTTTATTGTACAGGATTGTTTTGGCTATCCTGAGTTTTTTGCTTTTCCTCGACTACTTTCTTATACAGCCCAGATATACTGTCCCAGGGATGGCAATATCCACAGTGGGCTAGGCCCTCCTGTATGAATGGGCAATTAAGAAAATGCCCCTTACTCTGGGCGATGGCACATGCCTTTAATCCCATCACTTGAGAGTCTGGGGCAAGCAGATCTCTATGAGTTTGCAGAGTTCAAGGCCAGCCTGGGCTACATAGTGAGTTCCAGGACAGCAAGGCAACAGAGAGGAAACCCTGTTTCGAAGAGAGACAGAGAAAGAAAGAAACAGAGAGAGAGAGAGAGAGAGAGAGAGAGAGAGAGAATAGAATACAGCCCCACATAAACATGCTCATGGTTATCACACAGGCTGATGGTGGGAATTCAATTGAGATTCTCTTTTCCCAAGTATGTCTAAGTTTGTATCCAGTTGAGAAAAATTTGGCAGAAATGATCTTGTATGAAAAGACGACATTCTTCTTAGTGAACATGAATTTTAAAGTGTCAGGACAACATACAAGTGATGAGTCAAGAAGATATCAGGAGATACTGAAGTAGCTTCCGGGACCAGGGAACAGAGGTACCAGGAGACAGAACAATGGATGTAGCTCACTTTAGTGGTGAAACACTGGTGCTCACAGTGTTTCTAGATGAAGTGAGTTCCAGTTCCCACACACTGCAGCTTTACTTATCCTTGAGTTTCCAGGAGACTTACTGTCTTCTAACTTCCTCTGCATAAGTTAGCTAAATGCATCTCACCTTCTCACAATGCAGAGTCTAAGTTTGTATCTGGTACGGATCCGCACTTAAGGTGGACTGCTGCAAGTTCAGGGTCAGTCAAGACTACTACTGAGTTCAAGGCTGGTCCAAGCTATACAGGAAACACCACCTCAATTGTTTCCCCTAAAAAAAGTTTAACAATAACAGCGAAAGCAAGCAATTAAGGAACTCCTGGTGGGTGGAGAGACAGTACGTGTGCTTCAGGGAAGGAGGAGAAAATGTGCATCTGTGGCTCACTGAGCACGTTATTGCAGTCACTATCTCACTGCTCCTTGTGACTCAAGCATTTACCTTATCAGCACTGATTTAGTACCAACCACATCAAGCACAAACCCTGCAGACCTTTTCCCTGACCTCCAGGGGCAACAGCTTTATACACAGAATAAATAAACAAAGTAACATTTACTACAGGATGGCGCCTAAAAGAGAGATGCAGGGCAGGCTGGCAGGGCTTTGAGGAGGCTCCCCTCGCCCAGGGAAGGACAGAGGGGGAAACCCTGCAGTGCTCTTGGCACAACTAGGATCTGAGGTTCTGATGTGAAGGAGGAGCAACATTATAAACATGGAAAAGCCTGAGTAGAAGTAAGAGGCAGATCCTATCACATAAAGGATTACTACAGATATTAGATAAGAACATGAGCAACGCTGGAGAAAAGATCAGCCTGGAGAAACCAGTAGAGATCAAACTACATCAAAAGGAGCTGGGGGGGGGGTTAAGCATAGTTGTGTCCTCATTGGATATGCACGTTAGAAAGATCATTGTGACCCAAGGACTTTCAAACACAGACACTCTCAGACTGGCCAGTATCCTCTAGGAATTTATTCTAGAAATATGAGAGAAGACTTACAAAGCTTTTAATTAACCATCATCACCAAAACATCATCTTTATTCAAGGTTATCGCTCTCCCAACTTAAGCGGTACACAAATGATCCTATTTAATCTTTAAAAAATGGAACTAAAATTTGAACTCTATTAAGCATTTACAGCAGGACACTTGGTTAAATAATTTATTGCTTAGAGGCTAGACACACAACGAAGCACCATTAAACATCACCCTAACTTGTATTGCTGAGCCCTTGCTCTCATGAGACTCTTGCTAGGTGCTTTTAATAAGGATAATTTACTTCTTCCCTCATATAGAGATAATTTAATTCCACATCAAGAAGAGAGGTACAGTAGGACATCCAGGCTTTGTAAAAGGCTGAGGTAGAATTTGAAAATGTCTGCCTGGAAGGTTTAAATTCTACATTATAATTTACTTTCATTGGAAGTTAGCCACAAAGTTAAGCAGATCTTTAGAATAAAATAGAAAATCCTGTAATACATCCCAATATTTTGGGAAGCTTGATATGCATGACTGAAGTTTCATGGAAAACATAGGTATGGCGACTTACACCTGTAATGCCAGCACTTGGCGGGCTGAGGCGGGAGGACTACAGGCTTATCACTAGGGTAAGCTACAAAACAAGACCGCATCTTAAATGCAACAAAGGTAAACAATCAATCAATCAAACAACAATGTAGCGAGCTGCGTGGTGTCACACCTGATGGAGATGTATAATCAACTCCTGAGATGGCTAAGGCCTGACCTATGCTATGATCAGGCAATGATTATCAGCTGCCTGCATATGCGTGAACCTATGGGCAGTGCCCACCTGGCAGTTCAGGGTTGGCAGCCCATGCCTACTTAAGGGAAAGAGAGACGTTTGCCCAGAGGAGAGAGAAAGGAAGGAAGGAGAGAGGTCAAAGAGAGAGGAGAGAAAGAGAAAGAGAAGGAGAGAGAAAAAAAAGAGAGAGAGGAGAAGGAGAGAGAGGGAGGAGAAGAAAGGGAGGGGGAGAGAGGGAGAGAGAAAGAGAGAGGAAGGAAGAGAGAGAGAGAAAGTGAATAAAGTCCTGGAATAGACTGCAGTGAGAAGAGCTTTGGTGGTCGTGTCATCCTTGAGGGTCGAGGGTGGCCGTGACACAACAACAATAACAGAAAAACCCAGGGGAAAGATCGCTGGTAAACTGCAAGCAACTTGAGTGGTGTAACAGACAGCTGCTCAACACAGGCGTCTAGACAGACGCTGGCTGTCGGTGATTGGTCTTAAGGTGGGAAGTACGACTTTGTGATGGTCCGAATGTTACCTCAAGAATTGTTCCCCCAAATTTTCATTCATGTTGATCTCATTTAAGACCGCACCATACCCTGCTTGGTGGGGTACTTGTCTGGCCTCCGCATTGTTCCTTTACCCTTATTTCCCACTACTCCTTGACAGAGCACTCTCATTAAAATCATCTCAAATCGACCAAAAGCCATCTGGCATTTCCCTTGGGGTTTAATTCACCTCAAATCCGACTTCCTCCACGAACACTCTCGCACCAGGACATTCCTGCGCAGTATGGGGATAGGGAACGAAAGATGCAACATGAGACGTTATCTGGGGGACTGTGAGAGTGGAGCAGACACCCCTAGATTCAGGGTCGGTAACCACCTACATTCCTGAAGCACCCATTACGGAAAGAAGGAACTGGAGGAAGACAGGGCGCAGACAGGGACCTCCAAAGTACAGGACTCTGACACACAGTGGTCATACCCACAAGGACACCTGGAGCTGCCTCTGTGCCCTAAAGAACCTAAGCACACTGGGCGGGACGAATCACAAGCAAGCTAGCCACACCAGGTCACGCCCACGAATCCTCCCCCAAGTCCCTAGGGTTTCCTTCTCTCCGCAGCTGCGTCCATTCGTCGTCTCGATGACCTAGACCCACAGTCCTCACCTTCCGTAAGCGCGCTGGGTACCGGGTAAGGCCACACCGCCTGGGATCAGGAAGGCAGTGCGCCTACATGACGGTCTTCCGCCTATGGGCCCCGAATCAATGCGCCACCTTCGCAGGGACTCCATTTCCCAGAAGTCTCGACAGCCGGCGCCCTCAAGATGACGC
>NW_004949096.1:35966881-35967334 GCF_000317375.1 Microtus ochrogaster
GGGGACACCAAAGGGATAATCATTTGTCAAAGGAGGGAATAAATTGGTCACTAGACTGCCAAGCTTACAGCCCTGCTGCCTAATTTTTGTTGACTCCTTTTGCCTCTGTCAGCCTGATGGATACTCTGTAAGCGTCAGTCTGTCCCTAAGGCAGTGGGGAAGGCAATGTGAAAGGATTCCCCTGTCATCCTGTGTAATGGCGTAAACGAATGCAGACAGATTGTAAAAATATATATATACAGCTTTAATAGACTTTCAGAACCACCGTTCCCGCGGAGACCAGGAAAGCAGAAGCTGGGAGCATGTTCGCCAAATTTATATGCAAACATTAGCCCGAGGCGGACACGCCCCCTAAGGGGCGGGACTTATCCCTACATCTCCCCTTTTTTTCTAAATAAGACAGAACTAAACCAAATACGACTATATACAATAATAACAAATAATAAATATAAC
>NW_004949096.1:35969022-35974002 GCF_000317375.1 Microtus ochrogaster
TGATGTGGGAGTGTCATATATCAATCTGTTGATTTCATTGGTTGAGTAATAAACAAATTGCTTGGGCTCATAGCTTAGAACATAGGTGGGTGGAGTAAACAGAGCAGAATGCTGGGAGGAAGAGGAAGTGAGGTAAGAGCCTCAGACAGAGACGCCATGCTCCCGGCTCCTGGGCGGACGCGGGGATAGCTCTGCTCTCTGAGGCACTCTCAATGAAGCTCCGACCCAGGATGAACGTAGGCTAGAATCTCCCCGGTAAGACTGGTGCTCACAGATTATTAGAGATGGGTTGATGGGGATATCAGAATTAGTCAGTAAGGGCTAGAGCTAAAGGGCCAAGCAGTGTTTAAATTAATACAATCTGTGTGTTGTTATTTCGGGGCATAAGCTAGCCAGGTAGCGGGGTGCTGGAGCCCTGCCGCTCCTATTACTACAGTCCTGAAGGATGGCCACACACAGATCAACTATGTTCTCCAAGTACTTAATAGGAGCTTGTAAAGTAGCTCCGTGATTCTCCGGTCAGACAAAGTTAGGGTGATTCTCCGGTCAGACAAAGTTAGGAGAAACACACAATCACCTATTCTCAGGAAAGGGGCTCTGTCAGTCTTTTCCTGAGTTCCCAGGGGCTCCATGTGCTTCAGAAAGATCTCTTTTTGTAACCACCCACAGACATGGCCTCTTCACTAAGACAGATTTGGAAGATGTATTGTCCTGAGCTCCCCACCTGTCAAATCTCCAAATGCCTCTTGGTCTTCATGGATACCGTCACTGAACGAACTGAAGCCTTTTCCCAGTCCATGCCGAAAACGCCTGAGAAGCAGCCAAGGCACTCTCATGAGCAATCAGCCGCCATTTGGACTCTCCCAGGATCTCTGGGGTGTTTCAAATCATCACCAAGACATTAGGTGGCCAATACGTGCGTGACAGCCATTCCCCTCAGGAAAGGCAGAAGCCTTGGAGGATAACTGAAGACGTTAATGACGAAAGCCTGCATTACTCTATTGCCTTGGCAAAACACTGTACCCAGGGCAGGCTAGAAACAGTTTGCCGGAGGCTTACCTTTCAGAGGAAGAGTCCAGGACCATCATATGTGGCTAACTTGGGCAAGCAGAGATAGTGTAAAGCCGTGACCAGGTGAGGTAAAATCCATGGCCTAGGGCTGGCCCTGTGTTTATACAACCTCTACCACGAATACAAAATGAGTCTGAAATCAAAGGCAACGTAAAGTTTAATAAACTTTAGGTCTTTTCTGGAATGATGTACGAACTTCCTAAACTTTCTTTCCTTCACTCCCTGGACTCGTTCCCAGACTTTTTCCTGGGTCAGCAGAATGGGCTTTCCAAAGACTCTCCAATCCTGGATTGGACCTGAAAGATTTGGCCATTACTTAGTACTATAAGATATAGAGTTAGCCACGCCCTCTCCATGCTCCTGCCTTGGGTCCTAGCGCGAGGACCCCTGAGAAGCTGTCCGTTGCTGAACCTGACTCAATTTCCCTCTTGTTCCGTGTGGACAATTTCTCGGCCCCCGTGTGCGCTGAACGATGATCCTCGAGTCTCAACACCTCTCTTTGCGCCTAGAACGAATGTCTGACGAGGCGCAGTCACAGCCTGTTACGGCAGGCAGTGGGGAAGGCGGGCTCAGACTCAGGCAGCGTCATTGCTCCTGCTCCAGCATGGCGGCGGCTGTAGGAATTGCTGGTTGTTTCCCAGCACTGTGTTGCATATTGGCAAGTGAGCGGTGGAACCCAGACTGTAAGCGCGTGCAAGCAGGGTGCTTTCTCTCTGGTGTGCGAAGTTCCTGGTCAAGGAAGGCGAGAAGTCGCTGGGCCCCCGATCCTCGTCTCCCATTTGGGTCGGACAGGATGCTTGTCCTTGCGCTCTCTGGGTCGCAGGGCTTGAAGTTATAGGAAGCAACCTGCACTTTGCTTTCAACCAGGAAAACCGCTCTGGCCCACTCGGTGAGGAGGAACAGAAGTAGCAAGCATCACATATGGTACAGGGGGTGATGTCAATTCTGGCTTTGAGGCCGAGTGCCGCATGCGGAGCTCAAACTCAAGGATCATCTCTTGTGAGAACATTAGGTTAGCTGTCAGTGTAGCATCTGGGCCGATCCGTTCGCTAGAATGTACTTGGCTGTCACTGTGTTCCTCCAGCCCTTCATAGTCGTGTGTGGTTAATTTTATTAACACAGTCTTGGAGCTTCACAGTGTGATCAAATACCCTGAAACAAGCAGGACCTTAAGTTTGGTGATGAGGGAGTGTATTAAGGAAGATTTTAGATATTCAGAGATATTTTATTCAATAGAGAGCTATTTTACATCTAAAATAATGGGCTGAAAGGGGCCATGTGAAAAGACCAAGCTAAGTGGTGTGCAAAACATGGCTTCTAGTGTTATGCAAATACCAAGGTGCCTGCTTGTATTCCTAGCCTTCAGGGGTGGATTCTGACTCTAGAAGTGGTTAGAATGGCACCTAGACGAAAGAAATATCTTTCAGCTTTCCCCTCCTTCATGGTGATGTGTGGGTCCCAAGTGGTACAGACTGAATGGACAGACTGCTACACTTCAGAGGAGACACAGGCCTTTGTCTGGAGGCGTCTTTGTTACTGTACCACAGCTTGTGGCGTCTCTTGAGCAATGGAGAAGGAAGAGCTGGGATTGGGAAGCATAGGAATGCTACAGGTGGGACTGAGAAACTCATGAGAAAGGAGGTTTGAAAACAGAGACCTTGGTGTTCATTTAGATAAACATTTATTGAACATCTGTGTTTGCAGGGCACTGAGTAAGATTCAGAGACCTAGCCGGGCGGTGGTGGCGCACGCCTTTAATCCCAGCACTCGGCAGGCAGAGGCAGGCGGATCTCTGTGAGTTCGAGACCAGCCTGGTCTACAGAGCTAATTCCAGGACAGGCTCCAATGCCACAGAGAAACCCTGTCTCAAAAAACCAAAAAAAAAAAAAGATTCAGAGACCTTTGAAATCACACCTCCAGGTGCTTACAATCCAGCTGAGAAGATAATTCAGGTATATAAATTATAAGACAAAATTTTAAGATCACACTGTAATAAAAACAGTGGAGGAAATCCTGTACTAAAGACCTGGTTCACAAGGACTGATCATGTCCTTGCCTGGAATGTGGTGATTTGAATGTGAATCGTGCCCAAAGCTCATAGATGTATTTGAATGTTTGGTTTCCCCTTGGTGGAGTGTTTAGAAAGGATTAGGGTTTAGAAATTTGGGGACATTTAGAAAGGATGTGGCTTTGTTTTTTTATAAATCTTTTTTTTAAAGATTTATCTATTTACTATGTATAATGTGTTCTGCCTGCATGTATGCCTGCACACCAGAAGAGGGCACCAGATCTCATTAGGCTGTGAGCCACCATGTGGTTGCTAGGAATGAAACTCATGACCTCTGGAAGAACAGCCAATGCTCTTAACCACTAGGCCATCTCTGCAGCCCAGAGTGTGGCTTTGTTCGAGGAGGTGCGTTACTGAGGATGGGCTTTGAATTTTCCAAAGCCCATGCCAAGACCAGTGTGTCTCCCCATCTCTAGGCCGACTACCTGTGGATCAGGTGTAAGCTCTCAGCTACTGCTCCAGCTCCATGCTTACCAATATGTTGCCATGCTCCCTGCCACAGAAATGCCATTTCTCTGGAAATAGAAGCAAGCCCCTAATTAATTAATTAATTAATAATTTTATAGGTTGCTCTGGTCAGCATGACTCCACACAGTAATAGAACAGTAACTAAGACACCTGGCTTCACCTTGTGTCACCCAGAATATATTCCTTAATCTCTTGAACAAACCTCATGGTGCTCATCTGTGAGAGACAGCAAGAGGACTCGTTAGAGGATCAGTCAATCTCGCCCTGCTACAATTCTCTGTGAGTATTTACCCCAGGATAAGCTCTTAATAAGTGTTAGCACTACTGCCAGGAGGACTAAATGCTAGGGCAAAAGACAACAAGGTCTGCAGGCCAAAAGGCTTCACAAGGACTAAAACTATAGAACCTTCTGGAGAAAATGGTGTTTCCCCATAATTGTGACAGTTCCCTCCTGTAATAGCCTGCATCTAGTTCAGTGCAGTGACAACGGGCCTATGTTCTCATAGAGTTATGTCTTTGGGCTTCCCTCCTAAGCCATACCCTGTTGCTGACAGTCTCTCCAGCAACCTTCTACAGTGCTGGGGTCGAGGAGCATGAGCAACAGCCAGCTCTGCCCACGACTTTGAATCTGGATTCGGGTTTTAGCTTCTGCACTCCACACTAGGTATGTTGATTACTCAGACCCTGTGGAGCAGTGGTGGACAGGACAGCAGCCACAGTAGACAGGAGGAGCAAATGCTGGGTTTGTAGAAGACATGGAGACCTAGCACAATTATGGAAGGCCCTTTGTGTAGCTAATGCTTCTCCTTTGGTCAGTCTGTCCCTTGTTTGGCATAACGCCTCTGATGCACAATAACTGAAGACTTGAAGCTGAATTCTTTCCCACACACACTACACTCAAAGGGTTTCTTCTCCCCTGTGTGAACTCTCTGATGTAGTGTGAGCCTGCACTTCTGGCTGAAGGCCTTCCCACACTCGCTGCACTCATATGGCTTCTCTCCAGTGTGTATCCTCTGGTGCTTTGTGAGAGAAGAACGTTCGAAGAAAGCTTTGCCACACTCGTTGCACTGATGGTGTGGCTCCCCGGCATGCGCCTTCTGGTGTCTGTTAAGGGAGGAAACCCCATAGAACGCTCTTCCGCACTCACTGCATTTATATGGTTTCCTCCCAGTGTGGATCAGCTGGTGCCGAGTGAGAATGCTCTTCTGGCTAAAGGCTTTGCCACACTGCTGACATTCGTAGGGACTCTCCCCGGTATGGATTCTCTGGTGGCGAGTAAGGGACGACCTGTCAAAGAAGGCTTTGCCGCACTCGCTGCATTTGAAAGGTTTCTCTCCCGTGTGCACCCGCTGATGCACAGTGAGGGACGACCT
>NW_004949096.1:35979047-36006410 GCF_000317375.1 Microtus ochrogaster
AAAGGAGAGAGGTATTGAAGGACCAGTCCTGGGGTCTACTGACCCATGTGGCAAGACCTCTCCATGTATCAGTGAGAGACGTAGCCACCTTCATTGCCCCGACCACCAAACGAGCAAAATCCAGAAAAGAAAAAAGAGCTTAGTTAGACCCCATCAAAAAAAAAAAAAAAAAAAAAAAAAAAAGGAAGGCCAAGAGCACTCTGCTCCTTCCAGTTTTAGAGCAAAAGCCATGAATATCAAAACCATAGCAGTGTCTCTTGTACCCTTATCTTCAGGGCAGAGCTCTGTTCCCAGGAGTCAAAACACAGCAAGACCTTAGAGCATAAACAACTTTACAAATGACCAAGGGAAACCTAGGCAGGAACTAGGAGGCAGACACCAAACAGAGACCGCAGAAGAACACTGCTTACTGGCTTGTCCAGCTACTTTCTTATACAGCCCAGATCTACTTTCCCAGAGATGACAACATCCACAGTGGGCTAGGTCCTCCAGTGCTAATGGGTAATGAAGAAAATGCCCCATACTCTGGGGGATGGTGGCACACACCTTTAATCCCATCACTTGGGAGTCGGCGGCAAGCAGATCTCTGTGAGTTTGCAGAGTTCGAGGCCTGCCTGGGTTACATAGTGAGTTCCAGGACAGCCAAGGCTACAGAGAGGAAACCCTGTCTTGAAGAGAGAGAGAGGAGAGACAGAAACAGAGAGAAAGAATACACTCACACACACATGCTCACAGACCAGTCTGATGATGGCAACTCAATTGAGATTCTCTTTTCCCAAGTATGTCTAAGTTTGTATCCAGTTGACAAAACTTTGGCAGAAATGATCTTGTATGAAAAGACGACATCCTTCTTAGTGAACGTGAATTTAAAGCGTCAAGACAACATACAAGTGATGAGTCAAGAAGATATCAGGAGATACTGAGGTAGCCTCCGGGACCAGGACACAGAGGTACCAGGAGACAGAACAATGGATGTAGCTCACTTTAGTGGTGAAACACTGGTGCTCACAGTGTTTCTAGATGAAGTGAGTTCCAGTTCCCACACACTGCAGCTTTACTTAAAATCCTTGAGTTTCCAGGAGACTTACTGTCTTCTAACTTCCTCTGCATAAGTTAGCTAAATGCATCTCACCTTCTCACAATGCAGAGTCTAAGTTTGTATCTGGTAGTCATTGCAATCTCAGCACTCAAGAAGCCTAGGTAGGACTGCTGCTGGTGAGAGTGGAGTGGACACCCCTAGATTCAGGGTCGGTACCACCTACATTCCTGAAGCACCCATTACGGAAAGAGGGAACTGGAGGAAGACAGGGCGCAGACAGGGACCTACAACTTGAAAGTACAGGACTCTGACACACAGTGGACATACCCATAAGGACACCTGGAATGGCGTTTGTGCCCTAAGGAACCTAAGCACACTGGGCGGAACGAATCACGAGCAAGCTAGCCACACCAGGTCACGCCCACGAATCCTTCCCCAAGTCCCTAAGGTTCCCTTTTCTCCGCAGCTGCGTCCGCTAGGCATCTGAAAACCCTAGACCTACATCCTCACCTTCAGCAAGCGGGCTGGGTACCGGGTAAGTCCACAGTGCCTGGGATCAGGAAGGCAGTGCGCCTACGTGACGGTCTTCCGCCTATGGGCCCCGAATCAATGCGCCACCTTCGCAGGGACTCCATTTCCCAGAAGTCTCGACAGCCGGCGCCCTCAAGATGACGCGTTGGAAACAAAACGAAACTACCCAAGCTTGCACTCCAGATCCGTGGTGCTGAAGCTGTGGGACCTGGCTGCCTGTGTGTGTGCTCCTAAACCTGGAGACCAGCTGTCCCTCTAAGGCGGACTTGAGCAGTGCAGCTGGGAGGAGGGCCCTAAGACAGCATAAATCCGGTTTCTGGTTTGCCAGCAGGCCCGTCTTTTCTGAAAATCAGGGTTCCCAGTTCTTGATCACCTTTCAATGGACTATCCCAGATCGATGCATGAGCTCAGCGACATACCTGTTGCTGTTTTCCTTCAAGAATTCTTAGTTCTCACTCTTTCGGTCAGACTCTGGATTTGGGTGGCACCTTGGGGCATTCCACTCCGTTCTGTAACTATAATGCTGTATGAGGATGACCTCCTTTCTACTGCTTCAGAGGACACCAGGCAAACAACAGGTTGTAAACACTTTAAACTTTGTAGCTCAAAAAGGATGCAAAGATTCTAGGGAAAGACTCAACCTCTGAGACGCATAACTCAATTACTGGATCTTCATTTGGCCCCAGGATATTTGGATTTACCTCCTTTCTGAAATAAGAGACATGTTAGGGCTTTTCTGCAGCTAACAGGGTACTGCAGAATATGATTTGCAGCACTGAACGAAATAGCCAGTCAAATCTCTGAGAAGCGAAATGAGTCCCAAATCCATACCCCTTGTAATCAAGGGACCAAGACACCATCGTATGACAGCCTTAAAAAAGCCCCCGCACTGGGGCTTCCCAAGACAGACAGGCTCCTTCAATTACATGGTCGAAAAGCAGGGTCAATAACAGTCCTCATTTGACCATTGGATGGTGACAAATGGTCCATATCATACCTATCCAAATGACCACACTCTGAAGCCCAAGACGACCCCAGTCTCTCCAGGCACTGACAGTGACTTCTTGATCTCACACCACCATGGACACTCCTTCCTAAAAATTTGATCTCTTTAGCTATCAAGTCAATAGTATAGAAGTCTTTCTTAAGTAGAACATAGAATTGTCAAAGAAGCAACTTCTCCTGAGCAAATACTTACCTTCCTGGTGTTACATGTTCATTCTGCTCTCTGGAAGGAAAGAGATTTACTGGACTCCAAGAGAAGTTCCATCCACTATTGACAGCAGATTTTGCCCGTCGTGCCCCCCATTCGAAACCTCTCCAGTGTTTCCATATCTGCTACAGGGGACACCAAAGGGATAATCATTTGTCAAAGGAGGGAATAAATTGGTCACTAGACTGCCAAGCTTACAGCCCTGCTGCCTAATTTTTGTTGACTTTTTTTGCCTCTCTCAGCCTGATGGACACCCTGTAAGCGTCAGCCTGTCCCTAAGGCAGTGGGGAAGGCAAGGTGAAAGGATTCCTCTGTCATCCCAAAGGATGGCCGCACACAGAAATGACGCCTCCAGCAGGTCCAGTTATTCAGGGTCTGAAGAGGTTCTACCTGTATGAATCATGAGGGTGAGAAAAGAAGACCAAGCAAAATTCACTTGTCATGATCTCCTTTATTAGGGTAATGGTTGTGGCTTATACAGCCCTTGAATGAGGAATTTGGCTTGGGGTGAGGGGTAGGGGTAAGAAGGAACTTTGCCGGGGTAGCAAAGGTCACCGGTCAGCACACCTAGTGTTCTCTGTGCAAGCAGAAACATTCCTTTTGTGATTCCATCAACAAACAGTTGGAATGTGGGGCGGGTTCAGTTAACAAATAATTCTCAAGATAGTTTGGAATATGGGGCGGGTTCCGTTAACAAATAGTTCTCAAGAACTATTTGGGTGTCAGGCTCTCAAACATCCTTAGGACAATGGTCCCTGACACAGAAACCCCCAACTATGTTCTCCAAGTACTTAATAGGAGCTTGTAAAGTAGCTCCATGATTCGCCGGTCAGACAAGGTTAGGAGAAACACACAATCACCTATTCTCAGGAAAGGGGCTCTGTCAGTCTTTTCCTGAGTTCCCAGGGGCTCCATGTGCTTCAGAAAGATCTCTTTTTGTAACCACCCACAGACACGGCCTCTTCACTAAGACAGATTTGGAAGGTGTAGTTCCTTGAGCTCCCCACCTGTCAAATCTCCAAATGCCTCTTGGTCTTCATGGATACCGTCACTGAACGAACTGAAGCCTTTCCCAGTCCATGCCGAAAATGCCTGAGAAGCAGCCAAGGCACTCTCACGAGCAATCAGCCGCCATTTGGACTCTCCCAGAATCTCTGGGTGTTTCAAATCATCACCAAGACATTAGGTGGCCAATACGTGCGTGACAGCCATTCCCCTCAGGAAAGGCAGAAGCCTTGGAGGATAACTGAAGACGTTAATGACGAAAGCCTGCATTACTCTATTGCCTTGGCAAAACACTGTACCCAGGGCAGGCTAGAAACAGTTTGCCGGAGGCTTACCTTTCAGAGGGAGAGTCCAGAACCATCATACGTGGCTCATTTGGGCAAGCAGAGATAGTGTAAAGCTGTGACCAGGTGAGGTAAAAACCATGGCCTAGGGCTGGCCCTGTGTTTGTGAACAACCTCTACCACGAATACAAAATGAGTGTGCTATCAAAGGCAACGTAAGGTTTAATAAACTTTAGGTCTTTTCTGGAGTGATGTACGAACTTCCTAAATTTTGTCTCCTTCACTCCCTGGATTCGTCCTGCTGTTTCCAGACCGTTTCCTGACTCTGCCGAAAGAGCTTTCCAAAGATTTGGCCATTACTTGGTATTATAAAAATCCAGAGTTAGCCCCGCCCTCTCCCCGCCCCTGCCTGGGGTCCTAGTGCGAGGACCCATGGGAAGCTATCCGTGGCTGAGCCTGAATCAATTTTACTTTTTCTTCCTTGTGGACAATTTCTCGACCTCTGTGTGCGCTGAACGGTGACCCCCGAATATCAGCACCTCGCTTTGCGCCTAGGACGAACGTCTGACGAGGCGCGGTCACAGCCTGTTTCGGCAGGCAGTGGGGAAGGCGATCCCAGACCCAGACAGCGTCGCTGCTGTGGCTCCAGCATGGCCGCGGCCGTACGAGTTGCAGGCTGTTTCCCTGCACTGTGTAGCTTACCGGCAGGTGAGCGCTGGGACCTAGACTGTGAGGGCGTGCGAGCAGGGTGCTTTCTCTCGGGTGTGCGAGGTTCCTGGTTCGAACGACGCGAGAAGTTGCTTGGCCCCCTATCCTCGTCTCTGATTCGGCTCGTTCAGGCTGTGTGACCTTGCGCGCCTTCTCCCCTTCTTTGGGTCGCAGGGCTTGAGATTATAGGAAGTAACCTGCACTCTGCTTTCAGCCTGGAAAACCGCTCTGGCCCACTCGGTGATAAGGAACAGAAGTAGCAAGCATCACCTAGGGTGCCGAGGGTGATGTCAATTCTGGCTTTGAGCCTGAGTGCCGCTCGCGGAGCTCAACACTAAGCGATCGTTTCTTGCTGAGTCCCTTAGATTAGCTGTCAGTTTAGCATCTGGGCCGATCCGTTCGCTAGAATGTACTTGGCTGTCACTGTGTTCCTCCAGCCCTTCACAGTCGTGTGTGGTTCTCTAGCATAGTGTTGGTCTGTAGGAATGGCTTTACTCTCGACAGTGTGCACTTTTGTTAAACTCAGGGTCCAGGTCCTGAAAGTTGAATTTGTTGCAATATTTGACCTGGAATCACTTGGTGGGGTGTGTGTGGCGTGAGCCTTTGTTTGTTTTGCCGGTTTTGAAATCATCTTTTTAAGACCTCTGTTGAATTGTGGGCTGTAGCCTTCCAGTCATCCGTGTGCCGGAAACGATCTTAAGCTATTTATGATTTTATCCCTCCATTTCCTCCTCACCATGCCTTAATGATTTCGTTGTATCCTCATACCACCGCCACCCCCGCCTGCCTTTTTGTTTCAGAAACAAAGTCGCACTATGGTCTCCCACTTTATAAGCCTCCTGTCTCAGCTCCTAAACACTGTAGTCACAGTTGTTTACTCTCAGAGTCTGCCTCGTTATTCTTATTTTATAGAAGAGGAAGTTACAGCACACAGAGAAGAACTTGTTTGCGGATTATAAGACTTACATCTTTGGACCCATGATGCCTTGCTGCAAGTCCTCCATGTCGCCTGTGTAACATCTCTTTCTTTGGGGTAGCAGCTTTATCGACATAAATCCGTACCATAAAACTCACCCATCTGAAGTGTACACTTCAGGGATTTTTTTTCCCCCAGAAAACTACTTTTCAACTGTTGTTTCCGTCCCCTCCAATCTCCTAGTAGCCCTTGACAGTAGGCAACCACTGTCTGTCCATAGCTTGCCTGCTCTGGACACTTTTCATAAATCGATCCAAAACATATCTGGTCTCTGTGATTGGCTTCTTCCGTAAATGTGTCATTTTCAGGATTTATCCATGCTGTGACACACCATGTTGCTTGTGACATGGTAATACGCTTGTGTCAACACACCACATTTTGTCTATCCATTCATTGGTTGATGAACATTTGAGCTGTTTCCATCCTTGGCTGTCAGGACTGACTGATGTTGAAATACCCGAGAGCTGTGCTTTAGTCTGCGCTCATTCCATCTTCTCGTGTATATTTCCTGAAAGTGGAATTGCTTGTTGACGTGATAGCTCCATGTTTAGCTAAGGAACTACCATGTAGCTGTACCATGTTACAGCCCCACCACAACATCGAGGTTCCAGTTTCTGTTTGCCAGCACTTGTTATTATCTCTTCTATTCAGTTAGCCAAGTTAATTGTGTACAATGAGCTCGGTTTTGTGTGCTTATTAACCATTTGTGTATGTTCTTGAAGACATTTTTGTTCAAATATTTTGTCTCATGTGTGTGTGCATGTGCATGCACACTTGTCCATTTTTCAGTTGGGTTTACTTTTTAATTATTGAATTTAAAGACTTCTTTGTATTTTCTAGATACAGGTCTCTTGTCAGATATATAATATGCAAAAAAGTGTTTTTTGAGATAGGCTCTCATTGTGTGTCCTGGCTAGCCTGGAATTCACTATGTAGACAAGGTTAGCACTGAATTCACAGAGGTCATTCCCTCTCTGCTTCCAGACTGGATAAAAGATATGGTCCATGAAGAAACTTTTTTTTTTTTGAGACAGGATTTCTCTGTATAGCCCTGACTGTTCTGGAACTTTGGAGACGAGGCTGACCTTGAATTTAAAGATCCACCTGCCTCTGCCTCCTGAATGCTGGGATTAAAGGTGTGCGCCACCACCGCCCCATTAAGATACATTTTTTAAATCTTATTTTTCATGTTAATTTTTAAGACTCCCCTCCCAAAGATCTCACTATGAATGTGGTCTAGCCTGAGACTCAGTCTTTTCCTGCCTCTGCTTCTCAAAAGCTGGAATCATAGGTTTGTACCTCTATACCTGACAGATAGTGTCCTTTGAAACACAAGTTTTTGATTTTGAAGACTCAGGTCCTCATGCCTGCTAGACAGGTGCCCTACTACTGAGCTGTTCCTAGCCGTGAAAAACAGCACACCAGTTTGGAATTTCGATGGCCTCATTTGTCTGGGGTTTTCCCCTCCCCTTTGTGGTAGTGTGTGCTTTCAGTGTTATATCTAGGAAACCATTACCAAACCCAAGGTTTTGAACGTTTACTCCTGTGTTTTCTTTTAAGATTTTTAGTTTTGACTATTACCTTTAATCCTTTGGCCAATTTTGGGTTAGTTGCTATCTATAATATGAAGTATAGCTTCAACTTTATTGAGGTGTTACTATCCCAAAGTCTCCATACATCAGTTTTCTCACCAACGCTGTCAGAGTCTATTCTAGAACACCAGACTAAGTGGAAAGTTGGTGGGCACCGGAGGGCAGGAGCCTCTCCCTCATACCTGAAAGGAGTTTTCTATTTTGAGGAATTTACTGTTTACCGTGTGACCGTGAGCCTGGAGAAGTAAGACTGTCAGAGCAGGGTCTGTTCCGAAGTGCAGATCCGGTGATGCCAAAGGGAGGGCGTAGGAGAAGGGCAGTGTGGGACTGCAGTGGACGCCTGGGCCCTGTGGCCAGCCTGCAGGGTGTGCTGAGGGATTGGTTTACTCAGTTTTTTGACACAGGGTTTCATGTAGCCTAAGCTGGTCTTGAACTTGTGATGGAGCCAAAGCTGACCAGATCCTCCCCTCTCCCTTGAGTCCCGGGATCATAAGCATAAGCCATTGATTGCTGCAGCTTGTGCTCAGGATTTTTGCTTTGTTCTTTAGAGCAGGAGGGAGCCAAGGAACACTGCGTTGGGGCTGTGACTGCCTAGGTCTGATACACTGGGAAGATGTCGAGTTAGAGATTTAGGGAAGCCTGGTAGGAGACAGGTTATCCTGTGGCCGAGTGACGAGGAGGCCTTAGCAAAGAAGGACCAGCAAGGAGAGCACAGGGCAGGTGACAGGTGGCATGACACTCAAGGAGATTTTGTAAGACTCTGAAACTGGGTGGGTTCGAGGGTGAAGGGTGAAGATGAGGTGCCATGTCCGCTACTTGGCAAGTGGTCATGGAGTCAGGAGATGGCTTACTCTTTGTCTTAGTCCTTTCATTCTGTAGATGTTAATATTCTATAGGCATTACCGCTTAGAATGTTCCTTTTCATGTAGAAAAGTATCTTTAAACAAATTTACCCTGCACCCGCATTTACAGGTCACTTCCTGTTGAGGCAGCTCTCTCTAAACACCTTCCCAGCAGCAGCTTCCTTTCTGGCAGCGAAGACTGCGCTCAGTCACGGTAAGAGTCTACCGAAGCTCTGTTCTTGTAAGGCTTATTGACTGTGGAGTAGTTTTGTGACGGGGGTTTTGGGTGAGGGTGGCTGTTTAGGGGTGTAACCGAAGCTTTCCTGTCTAGTTCTGCATGCTTCAGCTTTTGTCCCCAGAGGCAACTGCAGTTGCCATTTCTTGTGTGGCCTCTTGGGTGTGTGCGGTACATTCACAGACACACGAAACAGGACACTCCACATGCTCTGGTGGTTTGCTCTGTGGGACATTTGCAGATCATTGCCCACTCCCTGGCTGCACACAGCGGAGACACTGTTTCCCCACAGTAGGCTCTGCATTGGATACTGCAGAGAACTGCCACACCCGCTGTGTGGAGGAGCGTCAGCTCCCGTGGAGGAAGAGTCATAGGTGGTTGGGAGGCATGAGAAATGGGTGCTAGGAACCAACCCTGGGTTCTTTTCCATAGTACAGCATGCTCTTAACTGCGAAGCCATTTCTCCAGCCCCAAAACATGACTTGCAAAATTTTAGTGATTTGAACACTTTTAGAAATTGTGTGTGTGCCTGCGTGCATTTGGATACTCTCATTCTACTGTGTGTGTGGAACTCAGAGGACAATTTGTAGGAGTTGGTTCTCTCCTGCCACTTGTGTCCCTGGGGACAAATTCAGGTTGTCAGCCTGGCAGCAGGCGCCTTTGACTGCCGAGCCTCTCGGCAGTTTTAGTCTTAATGAGCTATTATTCTGAGTATGATTATTTGAAGCTGGCAGTGTTTCTCTGCAGCGTGGATCTAACAACAGTTGTTTTCTATCTGCCTGTAGGCGCTTTGTCACCCAGGGGAACAGAAACCAACCACTGTCTTGCCAGCTTGAGCCATGCACTGCAGACACAGTGCTGTGTTTCCTCTCCCATCACCTGGACGGGCCAGCAGAGCAGGCCTTACAGCTTCTTCACCAAACGTACGTAGAATGATAGGCTTCTCCTTTTGTGGAACCAGAAAATAGAAGGCATTTGTGCCTTCATTTTCCTTCTCTCATAAACAAATAAACATTTTAGTGACTACTTTATAATGTCCTTTTAAAATAAAAGCATTCCTTGGTGTGTCCACTAGAATTACCTATATCTTATCAGTGGTACAATTGATAACAAACTTACTTTGAAGGCTAGGGATGCAGCTCAGCAGTAGAACATTGGTCTAGCAGATGTAAGGTCCTTCATTTGGGGCACCTGAGGTCTAAAAGTATTGGGTCATAGCCAAATACCCTGCTGATTTAGAGCCATGTCAAGGGGGACAATGCGTTGGTGCTCTTTTTTGTGGCACCTCCTAGGCGGTCGACTATGTCGAGATGAAGCTGGCTGTCTCCTTCCTAACTAATGGCTGTCAGAACCCACTGAAGCGGATGATGACTGCCAAGTTTCGTGCTTTCTCTGAGAAGCTTCCGGCCACACAAGTAACTGCCGATGCTCTGGGCGAAGAGTGGAAGAGTTATGTGGTCCAAATCAGTGGTGGGAACGACAAACAAGGTTTTCCCATGAAGCAAGGTGTCTTGACCCATTGCAGAGTGTGCCTGCATTGAGCAAGGGACATTCTTGTTATAAACCAAGGAGAGCTGGAGAGAGGAAGTGCAAGTGTGTTTGAGGACATACAGATGCCAATCTGAGTGATTTCAGCTTGGTTATTGTTAAGAAAGGAGAGAAGGGTATTCCTGGACTGACAGAGATGCCTCTGCCCTGGCAGTTGGGACTCAGAAGAGCTCACAGGAAATGAAAGGAGTTCCCAGTATGTTGTCAGAAAGCTTATGAAGGTAAGAAGTCCAGGGCCAAAGCTCCCAAGATTGAACGTCTTGTTACTCTACATGTCCTGCAACGCAAACACCAACATGCTGCTCTGAAGAGATAGCACACGAGGAAAAATGAGGAGGAGGCTGCGAAATATGCTAAACCTTTGACCAAGAGAATGAAGGGAGCCAACCAAAATGCCCCAGACAGAGTGTCGGAAGATGTAGGCTGTCCTCACTGAGAGCTTCTACTTCTGAGTCCTGTCAAAATGAGTAATAAGTAAGTGATCAGACTTTTAGTCCCAAAACAACAACAACAACAAAACCCAACTCTTTGGCTCCTTTTAGTTGTGTCTTTAGCTGAGGAGAGAGATGAATCAGAGAAAAGTAATTTTTAATAACATTGTTTTATGGATAGTGCTCCTATTTGTGATATCACTGGAACGCACCTAGAAGGCTAGGCTGGCCAGCAGGCCCCAGGAAGCCACCTTGTCTGCTCTCCAATGCTGGGATCACAAGCACATGCTATTGTGGCTGGCTGTTTTTATGTGGATTCTGGGCTCAGATTCACGTCCTCCTGCTTGCAAGGCAAGCACTTCACCTACTGAGCCGGCTTCCCAGCCCGGGCTTCAGTTTTTATTATTTAAGTTCATAATGACATAAAATCTAGTTACAAAATAGTTGGTGAACTTGGAAAGGTGAAATTTAAATACCAATAAAATGCAGTAAGGATGAACCTAAAGAATTTAGGCATTTACAAGTACAAAGTATTGATTAGATGCAGGATAGAAACAGATATTGGGACTCTAGAAATTGACTAGTAGAAATAAATCAGCAGTGCTAGAATGTGCATGTATTAAAAAACTTAAAATAGTCAAGTACAAACACACACATGGGGATTAGCTATGAAAACTGGAATATCTGATCTTTTGTATACAGTTTGAAAGAAGCGGATGCTGGGCGTTGGCAGAAGAGTAGAACAAACCACCTAACTGGGGTGTAGATTCCTGTGTGTAAGAAAGTGTCCTAGTTAGTGTTACTTGTCAATTTGACACAGCCCAGGTCGACTGGGAGGAAAGCCTCAAAGTCAGATGGGCCTGTGGGCATGTCTGTGGGGAACTGTCTTGATTGTTAACTGATGTAAGGGCCCAGCCCAATGGGAGGCACCAGCCCTAGGTAGGTGGTCCTGGACTATGTCAGAAAGCAAACTGAGCGCAAGCTGGCCCGCCAGCCAGCTGGCCAGCAGCATTCCTCCATGGTTTCTGGTTCAAGTTCTTGCTTCTGTCCCTGTGAGCTGCACAGCCATGCCCCTCTCCTAACCTGCTCTTGGTCAGAGTGGTTTATCAGCAGTGGAGATGAAGCTAGGAAGAAGGATCGTTATTGATGACTCCAGTGATTGTTGTGGGGGCAAGAGAACAGGGAAGCAGCTCAAGTCGTAGCTGATCAAGTATCAGGCAAACAAGCCTGCTGGTAAGGGGCTCAAGTGTCTGTCTTTTGTGAGAATAATAGCAATGTCTCCTCTTGGGCTTTCCAAATGTAACTGTGTGGTACCCAAAGAGTGGCCTTGTCCTTCTAGTGTCACTGCAAGGGTGTACGTGAAGTGACTTCTTCTGGCTTTTTCATTTAACAGGAGGCCACAGATCATTGCTTGAAAATGCACATTTAAAACAGCAAATCCTGTCTCATTGCAGTGACCGCAGATGAACTCTGGAAGGGTGCCTTAGCAGAGACTGGCGCCGGAGCAAGAAAAGGAAGAGGCAAAAGGACAAAGAGGAAGAGGAAGAAGGATTTGAACAGGGGCCAGATCATCGGGGAAGGTAAACTTACATTTAAGACTTCTGATCTCCTGTTTTGTGTACCCAGGCTAGCCTCAAGCTCCTGCCTTAGCCTCCCTGGAACCAGGACTAACTAGGACTATAGGCGTGTGCCAGAGCTCCCAGCTGATGTGCTGGTCACACGTATGTCTTGTCAGTTAAAAAATGAAAAGCAAGGATTGTAGAGAACATTGGACATCCCCTTTCAGTTATCTGTAGTCCTGTTGCCTCTCCCGTCTTATTTTGTTAAATTTCCTTTAGTATTTTTAATGCTTTTATATAAACGCCTTTCTAAAGATAATTTAATTATGCTATATGTTGTGTGCAGTGTGATGGTGAGTTAATTGTCACCTTGGTGTACTCTGGGAAGAGTCTCAGTGAGGGTTATCTAGGTCAAGTTGACCTGTGGGCATGTTTGTAGGGGTGCTGTCTTGATTCTGTCAGTCGGTATGGAAGACCCAGTCTAAAAGCAGGGGGTTCGGGTCTTGGACTTAGCAAAAAAGAGAAAGTGAGCCGAGCGAGTACTGGCAAGTGTGTGTGCATTCCTTCTCTCTGTCTGCTCTTGGTGCGACTGTGGATGCGACTAGCTGCCTCCTTGACTGTCTGCAGTGATGGATGGGGACCTGGAATTGGGAGTTAACCCCTCTTCTAAGTCGCTTTCGTCAGAGGATTTTCTCATAGTAGGAAAGGAAACTAGGATGTGCTTTCTTGAAATTGGCTTGTTCTGATCAGTAGTAGGTTTTGGAGCAGACCACATCAGACCTTAGAAAGTGACTTTTGTTCTTTGGATTTCATGCAGAATATCCCACACCAATTGTGCCATTTGGCCTGAACACTTTGATTGTGAAGGTTTTGCTTTTGCAATAATGTTTCATTGGCTGTGCTTGTCCAGGCCCGCATGTGTCTTGTCCTGATACGAGAATCTTTCTCTGCGTAGTATGGATTGCAATGGTTTAGTTACATACATGTACAATTTTGATAGCACAAAGTGGCCTGCTGACCAGCCCTGCTACTTGAGCGCTACCAGCTCTGGGTTATCTCTTTATACCGTGCCTGCCATTTTGATACTGGAAAAATGAGCCTTCGAACTCTTATTTATGAACATTTTTAAATCTTCAGGACGTTCTGGTTTCCTGTGGCCTGGTCTGAATGTCCCTCTTATGAAGAGTGGAGTAGTCCAGACCATTGGCCAGAGAAGCAGAGAAGAACAGGAAAAGGTGGAGGCCGACATGACCCAACAGAGAGAAGAGTGGGAACGGAGGAGGAAGGTCAAAGTTAAACGGGAGCGCGGATGGAGTGGAAACACATGGGGAGGTGTCAGTATTGGCCCCCCAGACCCGGGACCCAATGGAGGTAGCCACGTTCCCACCTTACTCACCTTGGTGACAGTGTGTGTTTTTTTTTTTTTCCTTGCCTGTTGAGGTTTTTGCTTTTTCCTGAGAAGGGTTTGAGCATCCTTGAGTAACTTACCACATTTATCCAAACTATATCATAGGGAACATAGCCAAGAGCGTGGCTAGAAATTCTCATCATAAGTTAAGCTTGTTCAGTAACCCTATTAAACTCAATGGTTTATTTAAAAAAGGAAAACAAAAGACATGAAAATTGGGGAGAGATGTGTGGGAAGAAGGGTCTCAGGATGAGTGGGCAGGGAGAAGAGAGGAGGATGAGGGTGATTCTGATCAGTTCTGATCAGAGTACATTACACACATGTAAAATTGTCAACAAATGAGGATTATTTTAGAAAGCTAAAGACAGTATGACAAGTAAAGTGTCAGAGCACCGCGTGACCAGGAGGCCTTGGTAGGACTGGAGGCCACAGGTGTTGAGTGGCTAGGTGCTGTGCCTTGACCAGTCCAGCCATGCCCAGTAGTCAGGTGTGGCCAGCGAGCTGCACTGATTCAGGGAAGGGAGTGTGGAAAGTGATGGCTTTGGTGTCTTAACGCAAATGGTGATCAAAAGTCTGGAGCTGACGAGGGCCTTAGAGCTGATGAGGCAGAGCCCTGTGGATTGGCAGAGGGTGATCCAAGCTCATGAATGCAGAGACAGGGCCTTCTGTTGAGAATGGGACCGGGATGTGGCCTTGAGGGGGGTACCTGAGGACCTGAGACTTTTTATAGCTGTGTGGTAGGATGCTTCCCTAAGCATCCTGTGTTGATTAATACCCCCACCAAAGAAAAATATCTGTGATGGTGCCAAAATACTTCCCTGCATTAATACTACAGAGTCCTTTATCTATATACTCTTTCTTTCTTCTGTAGAAACATACGAAGACTTTGACACCAGGGTTCTCGAGGTAGGCACATGGACTTAAGTACCCTACCTTGCCTCTGGAGAGTTGGGATGTGGAATGGGCCTGGGGCAGAAGGGGCTGGGGGAAAGCTTTCGGTGGTGGAGTCTCAGACACAGGCTGATCTGGACGTCTGGGTGAGGCAATCTCGTGACAAGGTGACGTCGTGGTGGTTCAGTAGTAGACTCAGAGCTTATGTGTACTTGCCTCCATCCCAAAGCTCAAGAAGGGTTAGCAGTTTATCACTGAGTTGAAGACTAGCTGTATCCAGTGCTCAGTTGCAGAGGCACAGGTGAGGGGAGCAGAGTCACTGGGAGAAGGCTGGGCAGTGAGCTCTTCCCAGCGCTTGAAACTGAATCCCTAATGAAATGAACTTCACTCACTTCCGGAGCGTTCTGAGATGGACCTCGTCATTGGTCTGGTGCTTAGCTCATTAGCTTGGGAGGCAGTCACTGCGCCGGAGCCGCCCTGAGAATGCGCATACCGTCTTCGCCAGTCAGAGCATGGTATAAAGGAAGTCCATCGGAATTTCTGTTGTCCAAGATTATAGATTTTGAAAGCTAATGTCTATTATGTTGGTTATCCACAGAGTAGGCGCAACCTCCCTTTTCCTTTAATGCCACTCTATGGTAAAGGGGCGCCATGTGCTCAGGTGTAGCTGCCCTGTAAGTGGTATAGATAGCTGTCTCTTAGTTCAGTTGCCCTGTAAGTGGTGTAGATAGCGGTCTCATAGTTCGTGGCCTTTAAATGAACCAGGTCAGACCAAGCAGACCAACCACCATAGCATGGAGTTCACCATAAGCAGGCATTTCCAATTTTCTGCTTCCCATTAAGCAAGCCTAACCCATAACTATCCAGCAGCCCAGTCCTATGGGGTTATTTCACTGTGTGTAGGTGAGCATCTCTGTCTGGGCTCTCTCTGATACTCACTGCTGAGCCATTCTGGTTTAATCCTGACTGTTTTTCTTTCCTGTGGCTCATTCACTAAGGTAGGCCGTTTAGAGTTGTGAAAGTTTCAGATTCCTTTTAATATCTTAGTTGAATCTTCCATTAAATCTGTGAGACAGGAAGAGAAAGTCTTACTTCCGTTCTCTTCCTGAGGAGGTGGTGGGGGGCAGGCAGCTCTGTGAGCCTTTGTTTGGAGAAAGTCTGTTTGTCTCGCAGCACTGGAAGATGCAGTGCCCATATATCATGAGTGTGACTGGGCCAGGCTGGCCGCACGGCTCGTCTCCTTCAGACTTTTCCCAAGGTAATATTGAGGAGACATTTTATCTTTTAGGTGAGAAATGTTTTCAATATGACAGCAAAAGAGGGAAGAAAGAAGTCGGTCCGTGTGCTGGTTGCTGTGGGGAATGGAAATGGGGCCGCAGGTGAGTTGGGTGGTATTGCACGGGGGGGGGGGGGGGGGAGGTGGCAGAGGTAGAAGTTGGGCGAGGCCTGAGAGTCCATGTTGCTCCTCTGATCTTCCTACTGGTTAAACCTTTTAGTGGTTTGGGTTCACAGACCCAAATTTTCACTGTGTAACAAAACCCAGTAAGTGTAGCTTGTTATATCTTTGCTAGCATAGGCATGGGGACTGCTTGCAGGGAGATTTCTTTTGTGGTAAGAAGAACCGCCAGATGACCTCCCATCATACCCCTGCCCCCATATGATCTCGCTTCTGTGATTGACAGCATGATGTGTGCATTATATCTCTTAGTTTTTATTTGTATATCTTTCATAAGGTGTATGGGCAAAATTTAGATGTTTATTGACCATGCCATTTTCTTTTTGAACTTTATCAGTTCATGTCTTTGGCCTAATTTTTTAGGGTGGTGGTGGTTTTTCTCACTGATTACCATAAGATTTTTATAAGTTGAAGGCACATCAGCCCGTTGTCTTTCCGATGTTTTGACTTAGTTTTAATTCATTTCTGCACAGTGTTAAATCCAGAGACTTTGTAAGCTTTTGTATAGCAAATCTGTCACTTAGATCACTTCCAGTTTGTGCTTTGCTTAAAGAGTCTCTGTTTGAAGATAATAAATAAGTCCAGTCATATTTTTCTCTGGGATGTCCATGGTCTTCTTTGTTTCATTTTTCTGAAAGTTAGAATTCACATTTCTTTGTCCCAGGTCTCAGGTGTTTTGCGTGTCTCATGTTTTTTTTTTTTTTTTTTTTTTTTTGGTTTTTCGAGACAGGGTTTCTCTGTGGTTTTGGAGCCTGTCCTGGAACTAGCTCTTGTAGACCAGGCTGGTCTTGAACTCACAGAGATCCGCCTGCCTCTGCCTCCTGAGTGCTGGGATTAAAGGTGTATGCCACCACCGCCCGGCTTTTTTTTCTTTTATTTATTTTTATTTTTTCGTTTTTTTGTTTTCTTTTTTTGTGTCTCATGTCTTATAGATGATGCTTCCCTTTGCATGACTTACAAAATAAATCTTCATATTTAATAATTGGCAGTGGCAGTAGATGCCAGGGGCTTCCCCAGAGCCTCTGAAAACCTTACTTAGGATAATCACAGGTTGAAGGACCGCTGATCTTGTCTCCGGCTAACTTAAACCCAGATTCTGCGTGACTGCCCGGTGAAAGCACTTGTCACTCTGCAGCAGTGCTTTCCACCGCTGCTTACTTTATTGTTTAAAGACGACTCTTCCTTATTTTACTTTTTAAAAAAGAAAACAAACTATCTTTTCATTTTAGATACCAATCCCAGTTTTCACTCCCTCCCCTCCTCCCATTCCTTCCACCTCCCCACCACCACACCCCCATCCACTCCTCAGAGAGGGTGAGGCACATTGCTTTGGGGAAGGTCCAAGGCCCTCCCTACTATGTCTAGGCTGAGTAAGGTATCCAAACAAAGAGAATGGGTTCCCAAAAAGTCAGTACAAGCAGTAGGGATAAATCCTTGCCACTGCCAGTGGCTCCGCAGTCTGCCTCAGCCATACAACTATCACCCATATTCAGAGGGTCTAGTTTCGGACTATGCTGATTCCCTTGCTGCCAGGCTGGAGTTGGTGAGCTCCCATTGGCTTAGGTAAACTGTTTCAGTGGGTATCTCCATCATGGTCTTGAGCTCTTTGCTCATATTCTCACTCCTCCCACTCTTCAACTGGACTTTGGGAGCTCAGCCCAGTGCTCCACTGCGGGTCTCTGCCTCTGTTTCCATCAGTTGCTGATGAAGGTTCTGTGGTGACATTCAAGAGAGTCATCAGTCTGACTACAGGGCAAAGCCAGTTCAAGCACCCTCTCCTCTATTGCTTAGGATCTTAGCTGGGGTCATCCTTGTGGATTCCTGGGAATTTCTCTAGTTCCAGGTTTCTTGCTAGCCCCATAATGGCTCCCTCAATCAAAATATTTCTTTCCTTGCCCTCATCTCTGTCCTTCCTCCATCATAACTGTCCCATGACACAACGGTAGCATGCCTGACTCCTGATGCTGCTTTCTTTAATCTGTTTCCACAGGTGTTCAAAACCATTTGCCTATTAACTTAGAACATACTTAATTTTAAAACCTGAGTGAAGAGGCTGGGCAGATAGCTCAAGGGTTAAGAGCACCTGCTGCTCTTTCAGAAGACTACCCACATGGCAACTCCCAACCATCCATAATTCTAGTTCCAGGGGTTCTGACTCCTCTTTTCATCTCCTTGGACTCCTGCATTCATGTAGTACACAGACTTATACTCACGTACATATAAATAAATAGCCCAGAGCCGCCCAGCACTTGAGAGGCAGAGGCAGGCAGCTCTCTGAGTTCGAGGCCAGCCTTGTCTACAGAGTGAGTTCTAGGATAGCCAGGGCTACACAGAGAAACCCTGTCTCAAAAAAGCAAAATAAGTAAATAAATGAATAACTCAAGGCCACTTCACTTCAATAAAGATTTATTAAAGGCAATGCAGTAATTTAATGTTGAACTTCATGAGTGTACTCAAAACTAAAATGTCCAAATCAGACAGGCAAAGCCCTGTGCTTTTTCTGCGGGTGGTGGGAAGATGAAGGATTTGGAAACACTGTAGGAGCCAACACTGGGGATGTGGTGGAAAGCGAGTTGTGTACGAACTGTTTCCACATCTTGCTTTTCCTTTGAAAGGTTTTGCTATTGGGAAAGCCGCTGACCGGGCAGATGCTTTCAGAAAGGTAAGTGCTCTCTCTCTGTCTGTTTGCAGCAGGGTCTGTGTGACTGCAGCTCTGGCCCTCCTACCTCTGCCTCCAGAGTATCAGCTGCTTTCCTTTTTTCATATAAGGAAGAGATAAGGAACTATGTGTTAGATAACCTGGAAACTATAATAAAATAATAGTTTGTTCTAGAACTTTCTCACTGTCAAAGATTGCTTATCTCGAGAGAAGCCGTTTCTCACATACCTCTTACAGACCTGTGGTTGCTGTCCGTGACGAGCCTGCCTTGGGGGCTCGTTACCAATAGGCTGCTCAGAGCAGCTCAGGAAGGTTCCTGAGTGGAACAGTGAGATTGTGCTTGTGGAGCTTTGGCCTTTTGCTTTTCTTAAATACTAAAATTTTTGTATAGGTGGAAATGCTTGTAATAAAATATTTTTATAAAAGGTAGTTTTGAGTTCCAATAAGAAGCCAGACATGGTGGTATACCTCTGTAACCTCAGCACATGGGAGGCTAAGACAGGAGGATTTAGAATTTGAGGCCAGCCTGGGGTACATAGCAAAGCCCTGACTCAAAGAGTGAGCCAACAGCAACAACAAAAACAGAGTCTCTCTAAATAACCCTGGCTGTCCTGGAACTCACTGTGTAGATGAGGCTGGCCTTGAATTCACAGAGATCTGTCTGATTCTGCCTCCTACATGCTGGGATTAAAGGTATGTGACACCATGCTCATCTAGACAACAAAATATTTAACAAACGTTTTCCTTCTTTTTTAGGCAAAGAACAGAGCAATTCATTATTTGCATTATATAGAACTGTATGAAGGCCATACAAGTGAGTGGGGCATTTCTTCCGATGTCTGCAGCAATGTATGCTACCAACTGTGTGTGGCAAGATACTGTTGTGTTTCTCTATCATCCTATTACAATTGCATGAATGTGGGAACAGATCTAACCCAGAGACCAGCATGTGCCCATCCCTGGCACTGCGTGCTGCTGGTCAGGGCAGGATGCTTGCTTGGTGATGCTGCAGAGCTGTTCAAGCCCCTCATCCAACCCTTCTTGTGTCTATGCTTTTCCCTCCAGTATTCCATGATATATCCTTAAGATTTAAAAGGACGCAGATCAGGATGAAGAAACAACCCAGAGGTAACGAACTCTCACCGTTGGTTGAAGATAAAGTAGAGAAACCACGGCAGCCCTGGCCTCTGCTCTTCTGTTCACCTTTCCTGATTGATGGAGGCATTCTCAGCTGAGGTCCCTCCCGTCTGCTGACTCTAGCTTGTGTCAAGTTGACACATAGCCAGCCGGGATAACATAGTGAATATGTCTGCAGCTCCACTCCACACTGAGTGTCCATCTTCTGTGAGGGCTCCCTACTGAAGCACTGGGCATGCAGAAATGGCTCTTCCTGCCTCTCAGAGAAGCGGGCAGTGTTTGCCTGGGGCTGTGATAGTCATTCCCCATGCTCTGCGGGTGTGGATTCTGACACATTCTTTCTCACCTCACCTGTGATTCTACAGTGAAAAATGGTCTCATCAGACCCCAGTTATAGAAATCTCAAAACTTTGGGGCTGAGAAGTTCAAATTTTATATCAAAGCTTCAACTACAATTCTTCTAAAGCTGTGGTACGAAACAACATCACCCCCACACACAAAACAAACACAACCCTCACACCAGTGTGTCAATGCATCAGAACTTGTCTTCTCCTCAGCTTTATTAATCACCCAGATACCTGTTTAGACCTGGACAAGGGTCAGACCCGTTTGTTCCACAGAACGGCTGTCGGCCAGGAGGTGATTGTGTAGTTGATCTGTGGCTGTGGAGAGACTCGAATCAAAAACACACCACGTTTTCTATGAAAAAGGAATGTGATGTGAAGTTTCTCACTTAGTATTGTATGCAGTACATTTTGAAATGGTAATATTTAGACCTGTTTCTTTAAAGAAATACATTGCCAAAATGCATTGTGCATTATATGTATTAAAACAACTTGAAATTCATCTATGAGAAAACTTTAAATCACATGGCTTCTGTTTGTGGCTTGCATTGCCTTTGGGGGTGATGGTTGTTGGTTTCGACACATTTATTCCCTAAATGCAAAGGTAGCACCATATGAACGCCAACAGAGTGAATGACAGAGTTGTTGGTTGATCTATTTCCAGGGTATGGCCTCCGCTGCCACAGAGCCATTATCACCATCTGCCACCTCATTGGCATCAAGGACATGTATGCGAGGGTCACGGGGTCTAAGAACATGATCAACCTCACCCGGGGCCTCTTCCATGGGCTTGCTCGCCAGGTAACCTGGGTGGAAAGGCAGAAAGAAGCACTGGTTTGTGTTCCAGACTGTGCCGTTGTGGTTCCTCCTCAGTCCATCTCCACGTGGAGCCTAGGCCAGGTGCCAGGCCCAGTTAGACAGCTCAGGGCTCTCACCTCCAGGAGAACCTTGCTTATTAGTGGCCGTAGTTCCAACAGGTCAGTGTAAACGCTGTGGGCAACATGAAGACTGATTGGGCTGTCCTGAATGGAGGGGCCCTGGGTGCTTCATCAAGTCCAACAAATAGGACTAAACTAGCAAATGGATTTTCTTTCTCCTTTTTGTTTGTTTTTTGTTTTGGGGAGGTGTTTTGTTTTTTTTTTCAAGGCAGGGTTTCTGTGTGGTCCTGGCTATCCTGGAACTCTATAGACCAGGCTGGCCTTGAACTCACAGAACTCACTACCTCTGCCTGGTATTAAAAGCATATGCCACCAATGCCCAGCTGGATTTGCTTTTTTATTTTGGCATTTCATATACTGAAGGAGCTAGACCAAGCATGTTTTAATGATAGAACAATGTAATTACTGAGTTTCTAAAACACGGAGGCTTAAACTTGAAGACGTCAATAAGGCGTTTGTTTAAAAGTTACTTCAGTGGATTGACTGTCTGACGTAGCCATGGAAGCAGAGTGGCATGTCCTCCTCTGAGGTGGGAACCCTGAGTTGCTGTCTAGTGGGGTCTGGCTCATTCCTATGGAGGGGAAGATTTGTGACTTTGAGGCTCTCCTAGGAGCCCTGTGACCTTGGTCGACAGTTCTTCCTCCATCTGAGGTTGTGGGTTGTGGGCTGAGGTAAATCTTTGTGGACGCATCACCCCAGTCTAACCACAGACATTACCCAAATCAGGTGACACAGCTGCTTCCCCAGGCTGGCGAGGATCTCCATGTCACTTCCCTCTGGTGACAAGTGTTCTTCCCAGACCTAATCCGTTCTCCACTTGCTCTTTTTCAGGAAACCCACCAACATCTGGCTGATAAGAAGGGTCTCCACGTGGTGGAGTTCCGGGAGGAGTGTGGCCCTCTGCCTATTGTGGTGGCCTCCCCACAGGGGGCCTTGAGTAAGGAGCCAGAGCCCGAGCCTGAGGTCCCTGACACCAAACTGGACTGGCAAGAAGTAAAGGCCATGCAGGGAATGAAGCGCTCAGTGTGGTCTGGGCTAAAGAGGTCTGCCACCTGAAGGTCCCCAGCCTGTCCAGCAGTGCCCGGGGCTGGCCAGCGCCTGAACAGACTCTATCCTACCCCTGATGGGCTGCCTTTTCTTCTTCTTTTTTTTTTTTTTAAAGGAAAGTCCTACCTTCTTCGTTTTCAAATAAATAATTGTAGATTTTATTTATTGAGCAAATGGTATATAACAGTCAGACTGTTATGGGCAAATACCAGGAGCAACTCATTCATTTAAACTAGTAAGTGTGAGTGAGATGGGAGACAGCCAGAAGACCCAGGCAGTAGTAATGTGCACAGTGGTCATCGCTGTGATAATTATAGGTGATTATATACCGAGTGAAGGTTTTCTTTGAGGACTTCCCCTCAATATTTGGTCTTTAGCAGTTTCACTGTGATGTGCCTGGCTGTGGGGGGTCTTTGGATGCTATTTCTGCTTGGTGATCTCTGAACTTTCTGGACCTTTGATGTCCAATAGTAACTGGGAGAAAATGTTGCCACCTCAAGGATCCCATTAGTTTTCTTAAACCCTTTTTTCTTGTTTTATAGTTCTTAGATTCATCCTTCCCTCCTCTTTCCTGCTTTGTAAGTTTCTCTTGATGTGTCCTCCATGTTTGGTCCAGCAATAAGCCCATTTAAAGATGCTCTCTGTTTCTCTTGCAGCATTTTGGGTGTTATGGTTTGTTTGTTCATTCATATTCTGAGACAGGGTGCAGTGGTTATAATGAGAATAGTCCCCATAGGCTCATATGTTTGAGTGCTTAGTCCCCTTAGTGGAACTATTTGGGAAGGATTAGGAAGTGTGACCTTGTTGGAAGAGGTGTGTCACTAGGGTGGGCTTTGAGGTTTCAAGAACCCAAAGGGTGGGTTAGGATGTAAGCTTTCAGCCCCATGCCTGCCTGTTGAATGTCATGCTTCCCACCATGGTGATAATGAACTAACCCTTGCAAACTAACCAGTCCCACAATTAAATGGTTTGTTTGTTTGTTTGTTCTTGGTCATGGTGTCTCTTCACAGCCATAGGACAGTAACTGAGACACGGGATCTCATGTACTCCAGGTTGGCCTCTTGACTCTCTCCATGTGGCCAGAGCTGGCCTGATCTTCCTGCTAAGTGTTGCCCCACTTAGTATCATACTTCTTTCTCTTTCCTCTTGTACCAGAGTTAGAGCCCAGGATCGTGAACCAGCTAGACGAGTGTTCTGCCACTGAAGGACGCCCCGGTGTGTTCCCGCCGTTTCCTCCCAGTGTGGTTCTGATTCTCCCGTAGACTCCCCCTCTGTTTACATTGCCATCTGTTCTTTGGTGTTATTTTCCCATAGCAGAGTAATCTTAGTTGTGTTAGGCATTTCTGGGCTGGTGACTGACATCTTCCCTGCTGTGTCTCAGCCCTGCTTTGGTCAGACGGTGCCTTTGCTTTCGGTGTAACTTGTCCCCTGTCGCTGGGAGCTGGAGGTGATGTCCTGGGCAAGGAGCCGAGGGCTGAGATGTAGGGTGGGAAGTTTTCTGTGGTCCTGTGGCTATACCTCAGTCTTCTGGTGAGCCTGTTGCTGGGCACTTCTTGGTTCTACCCCATGGGTACTGGAGTATTCCCCTTCCCCTGGGCCACAGGGTCTGATAAACCAACAGTAGATTAGTGTACCACAGTAGTTTCTCTTCACCTAGCATGTTCAAGGCCCTGGGTTCAGTCCCCTGTATGTGTATATATATATATGTGCCCCCAAAGGAAATTTTTTCTGGAGTTACATTATTCAAGGCTACAGATAGAAGCTAATTATTATGAAAGAAATACCTTTAGATAAGATACATTGAGAACATCTACTTTTTTCAAAAATAGAATCCACAAGAAAATTGGGACTGGTGTGTGGAACTTGAAGGAAGTTTATACTCTCCTGTTGAGCTGTGACCCCAGACCTTGAATTATTTTTGCAATTTATTATTTTATTATTGCCCTGAAAAAGCAATGAGATTTATTGACCTCTCTTTTATTAATCTAATGTGTTATTTCCTTAAACCTGATTTGCTCATTTTTTAAAAATGTCATTTTTCCAGCTGGAGAGATAGCTTAGCTGTTAAGAGCAGTGACTGCTCTTCCAGAGGTCCTGAGTTCAATTCACAGTAACCACATGGTGGCTGACAACCACCCATGATGAGATCTGGTGCCCTCTTCTGGCCTGCAGGAAGATATACAGGCAAAACACTGTATACATAATAAATAAATATGAAAAAAATAAAATAAAAATAATTTTTTAAAATGTCATTTTCCCAAAGCACTGACAACTGTATTGGCATTGGGTAAAAACTACTTAAGTAAAAATTGTTTTGACATTTAATTGTTCCCAGTGACTTGGTATTAAAATGAAAAGAGAAATAAAAGTTTGTCTCGAGAGTTAGGCCTTGTCACTGAGCAAGCTGTATCTCAAAGAGCGCCTTTCCCTTCTCCCAACGGAAGCATGGTGAACCTGCTGGAGGTGGGGGCCCTGTGACTAGTTCCCTGGAGTTTGACGTCTGGCTTGTCAGCACAGCCTCCAGCGACCCATCAGCTCCCTTCTGCTTTCCCAGAATGTGCGAGGCAAGGGACTTAGGAACTCTACATGTAAGAGAAATCAAAGCCTGGAGAATGGACCCCCCAGGACACTGTGACCTGTCCAGACAGTTGATGACTTATCAACGAAGGGAACTGAAGAGTGATGCTTAGCAGAATAATTGTCTTGAGTAAGAGAAGCCAGGTTTCTCCCAAACGAGATGTGCAAGCCATGTAAAGTTCCTGAAAGTGTAAACTGTTGTAGAGATCTAGTTAGTGGTGTTTAGGGATGAAAGAGGGTGTTCCTGAGGGGTATGAAGCGATGTTGATGATGGTAGATGTCACGGTGATGTGGCAATGGTTCCAGTGTCTGCAAAAGGTAAGGGTGCGCTTTGAGCATACGCTGAAGGGTTCTTATCTTGGGCTCCTAACTTCCCTCTCTTCAAGGATGGAGAGAGGGCAGGCAGGAGTAACAATCTAAATGCAAGGGTAGACAGATATTCTGAGATCCTTTAGGGTCACAGGATGCCAGTTGGGACACGTTTCCGGTGTGGCAGCTTCACCCTCAGGTAACACAGGGTGCAGGGAGAGACTGTCAGTAAATGTTACAGTTCTAAGCTCTTGGGGTCGTGGCATGCCAGGTTAGAGCAATCCCTTGTATAACCAGTCTGCAGAGTCTGGAGCCTCCGTTCCTGCTGAAGCGGCAGGAGCAGCTTTGAAAAAGCAGAGCAGCATCTAGCAAGAGTAGAGTTTCCTCTGCTCTGGCAGGTTTCCTGCGGGTGTGGTCAGGAGTGCATGTCACAGGAGCATCTTCTCTGGGAGCCAGACTCTGAAATCTTTAGGTTTCCTCTGAAAAGAATAGCTGGGAACTGCTCCCCACCCCCGGTGGGAGTCAGGAAAGAGGCAGTGGGCCCTGTTACTAGAGCCCGGCGGATCCCTGGCGTGTGCATGTGGAATGTAATATGGGACCATTGAGAGCTGTCAAAGCAAAGGTGAAAGAGAAGGCCAGCCCAAACCTGAGAATGTCCTCAACGAGAGAGCCTTCTCTCTCCTCCTCCTCTCTGTGGTGCATGGGAAATGGCTGAGAAGTGCAGGGTTTGTGGGTGTTAAATGCCGCCTGCTGTGTTGGGTGGGAGTTTTGCACGGGTTCTGTGCCAGTTGACCTTCATTCACCTGGAGTAGATGCTGTCTTTAGTAGGGTGGGTCTAATCCAATATGGCTGCAAGCTGGGCGTTTGTGGTTGTGAATTACAGTACGGTCTGATTGCCTTAGCACCTGGATGCCCATCCCTGGGCTGTTGAGCTCAGATAGATGTTGGGGACCCTAGCCAGCTAGGGTCAGCACTGTGATGGGATGGGGCTCTCTTCCCCCTGTTATTTACACTTCATTTTTTTTTTTTAAGTTAGTTACAGCCACCAGAGGGCAGAGAGTTCCTCAAATAGTTCAGTTCTCTTTTGAACTTTTACCCACGTTTCTGTGCCCTGCCACTGACAAGCGTAGTTAGAAGAGCCTGTCCACTATAGGGGAATTGTTCTTTCAGATGCTGGATGCCAATTCTATTTCTTTCTTTTTTTAAAAATTACTTTATTGGTGTTTTAGTCTGTATGTATATCTATGTGAGGGTGCTGGATCCTGGAGTTACAGACAGTTGTTAGCTGCCATATAGGTGCTGGGAATTGAACCCCGGTCCTCTAGAAGAGAGTCAGTGCTCTTAACCACTGAGCAATCTCTCCAGCCCTGCCAATTCCATTTCAACTTCTACTTTGCCTTAGCAAATGCTGTTGTGAGAGAATCACATGTGTTTTCTTCATGAGGTGTGCTTGTGTTTCTGGCATCCTCCAGCCGCCAATCACCAGGGTCAAACAGGTTTATTTATTTGATTGTATTATTTATTTGAGACAGAGTCTCATTTTGTGACCTGTCTGGCCTGGGACTTGCTGTGTGGACAAGGCTGGTCTAAAACTCACAGAGATCCTTGCCTGTCTCTGCCTCTGCCTCTGAGTGCTGGGATTAAAGATATGCACCATCAGACAGGACTTCAGGCCCAGACTGAAGTCGTGGCCGTGGGATGGCTTCAGAGTCCATCCCCCTGCAGGCGTGGCCTTAGTCAAGCGTCCTCCACCCAGCTTAGCTTTCTAAGAGTGACTAGTGATACTGGTGTGACACGGGAAGCCCATGCTTTCTGCCTGGGCGGCACAGGTAAGAGGAAGCTGTGTGTGAACCCGGTCTGTCTGACAGGACAGGGAGTGGAGCTTTCTGAGTCTGGGGCTCCTCGTGGCTCTGGCTTGTGAGGCACCAGCATCTCAACAGAAAAAAACAAAACAAAAAAAACCAAACAGCAACAACAACAAAAAACCCCACTGTTTTTAAAAAACTTCCAGAACTGACTGGGATGAGAGTGGAGAGCCTGGCGGAGGCAGAAGGTGCCTCAGTCTGGGATTATTGGGGAGCATCTGGGTGACATTGGCTGCTGTGTGGCAGGCAGCCAGTGCAGAGGCACTCAGCCCTTTTCTTAGCATGAAACCAAACCCCCCCCCCTCCTCCTCAGAGATTGGCTTTTACTTTGATGTTGAATGGGATCCTCATTTGGGCCACAGATATTGCTTGTGTGTGTGTGGGGGGGGTGTCAGTGTAAGTTACAATGTTTTTACAATGGTCTTCAAAAGGCTGGCATTTATTTTGCAACACGTGTTAAACAGTCCACTTGGGTATGTAAACTAAAAATTCTTGAGTACTGAGATTCCTAGATTAAAAGAATTTGCTCAGGGTTACAGCTGGTTAGAGGCTGCCTGAGCACCTGGCCCCCAGAGCCAGCTCCTGAGGCCAGTATGCCCAAGAAGGCCGGCAAATTCCTTCATCTGGGGCTTTTTTCCCCTTCCCTCCTGTGGGGTATAGGGTGGGAGAGAGGCGCTTACAGGGGAAGCTTACTGAATTTTCGGGGAAAGGAAGGAATAGTTTTTTCTTAGGATCTTGAGTGCGGGTGTGTGTGTGTGTGTGTGTGTGT
>NW_004949096.1:36006510-36008030 GCF_000317375.1 Microtus ochrogaster
GTGTGTGTGTGTGTGTGTGTGTGGTCACACTACGCTCCTCTGTGACTGGGGACTTGCCTGACTAGTTCTGAGCGGCTCTGCAGCCCCTGGCGGTGGGAAAAGACCAGAATTGTCATGGGACAGTGCTGCAGAATGGCTGCAAGAACTACAGAGGAGCGCCGCTAGGGGGTGCTCAGCAAAGTGGGGGCTCCAGGCCTGAGCTGCTCCCTTCCTACTCCCCCATCACCCCCTCCACCCCCCGCCCCGCGTTACTGCTGGAAAGTGACACCCGGCAGGAGTCGGGCAGGTGCACTCCGATTTGGGCTGCTAGTTTCACTCGCAGGAAGCTGTAGCATTGCTGTCCAGGAGGGCTCCTCCTCCGCACAGGATCCATCAGGCTTCTGCCCCAAGCGACTTCTTCCAGGCTGGCCTTGCAGGACAGAGCGGGTAGCTCTGGGGGTGGTGTGGTTCTGTGAGCCTTGAGCGAGCCTGAAGGCTGTGGAAGTAATTGTATAATGAGCATTGAACCGGACAGCGGTGGTGGTAGCGGTGGAGGGTGCTCTGTGAGGAACCTAAAGTCCTCAGCCCACGTGGAACTAGGCCGGTTCCGAAATGGGGCCTAGCAAACAAATCGCTGGCTGTGTCCCCAGCTGACACCACCGCGGGGTTCCAGCCCACCAGGCACCAGGAAGTTCTTTCTGTCAGGGCCTGAGACCTGGCGACCTGGGTGGCGACCTGGAGTCTGCAGAGGATGGAGAGGGAGGGCTGTTCTTGGACAGCCAAACACACCATGGGTGGCCAAGGCCAGAACTCTGTGGTGACTGATTTTCAAACACAGTGGGAAGCAGTAAGCCCATGAACTTCACAATTACGTCCAGGTACAAAGTGGGCAACAGAGCTGGGTGGCGTCAAAGCTCCGGAAAGTTCTCAAACACAGAGAGACCTGTGATTGATTGAAGGGTACAAAGAAAACCCGGCTCCCCGTCCCCAGTAACGGGGAGTCAAAATTCTGCATACATGTAGTCAATGAATACATAATAAAAAAAAAAACGGGCCATGTGTCCCAGGTGCTCTTGCTTCTTCCGGGCCCTCAGTTTACCTATCTGTAAAGCTAAAAGATAGATGGAATGATTAACGGACTCAAAGCATGGTGTCGCTGTTACAGCACTGAGGACTCCTTGAAAGTCAGCCACCCTTTTTGGAGTGTGTCCACCAGGGTCCCCACAGCAGGGCTGCGCTCTTTTTATCTTATTCCTGCAGCACCTAGGAAATATAATCTAGAAAGTCCTCTAGTTAAGAATAGTGTGGGTGGGCTGAAAAAATGGCACAGACTGTTGTTCTTCTGGAAGACCCCTGTTGGGTTCCCAACCAGATTGGATGACTCACAAATGCCCATAACTCCAGTTTCTAGGAGGATCTGCAGCCTCTGGCCTTCATGAGCACCTGCACTTACCACACACACACACACACACACACTCTCTCTCTCTCTCTCTCTCTCTCTCTCTCACACACACACACACACTCTCTCTCTCTCTCTCTCT
>NW_004949096.1:36008135-36012389 GCF_000317375.1 Microtus ochrogaster
GGAGCCTGTCCTGGAACTAGCTCTTGTAGACCAGGCTGGTCTCGAACTCACAGAGATCCGCCTGTCTCTGCCTCCCAAGTGTTGGGATTAAAGGTGTGCGCCACCACCGCCTGGCTTAAAAATAAATCTTTAAAAATAATAGTACAGATATACTAGAAAGGTCGAGGTAACCTTTATGTTTTCCAGTTTCATTCTCTTCCCAATTGCTGACCTGACCCAGCAGGAATTCTGTGGCACTGCCCTAACCCCAGCCTAAACTCCTGGAGATCAAGACTTCCACTAAGGCCTGCAGCTGTCCTCACTCACCTACCCCAGAACTGCTGTGACCTAGACATGATGATTGAACATGGCCAGCAGATGGTTGAACATGGCCAGGAGAGAAGTAGGAGCAGAGCAGAGATAGAGGGAGACAGAGGAAGAGAGGAAGAGTTGAGGACAAAGAGATAAGCAAGAAAATGTAGAGCTGAAATGTCAGGGTTATGAGGAGAATGCGTAGCTAGGGGGAAGGAAGCCCATGATCTGGAGAAGTTGAGGGTAGATGAGGAGTTAAGAGCCAGGATGCTAGCATGAGCTCTGAAATGTCTAACAGGTACGTTTTTGTGATACTAAGGAGTCCCAGAGGCCAGCATGTGCTTTGGTGTGCTAATAGGCAGCAAAAGTAGCCATTTGTCCCTTCTGACGGTGATAAGGGAAATGGCTCCTTTAGGTAGAGGGGAACCAGCTTCACAAGTTCCTGAGGAAGGTTGGCTTTTGTGTAACAGCCAGAATTTGGGGAAATGGGAGTTTCCTCTGGACCTGATAGATTCCACCAGGTCCCTCCCTTCCTCCTGTTGAAGTGAACACTGAGGAATTGCTGCTTGTTCTTGCTACCACGCAAAACTTCAGAGAACAGTAGATCTTCAGAGAAGGCAAACATCAAGTTCAGAGTATTCTGTTGGCTCTCAGAGGACAGAAAAAAATGGGCCTCTGAAGTGTTCTTGAGAAGGTAGCTCAGAAAAATGCAAAAATGCAGTCTTTCCCCCGCAACTCTACTCTAGGTCTGGTGTGTTCTCAAGGTCTCTGTGTGGTTAGGGCTCGGGGAAAAGTCTGTTCTCTCAGTTGGCAGCCATGAGGGACTTGGACTGACCATTTTGACTAGAACCTTTAGGGCCATTGGCATCTAGATGCTTCTACTTCATGTTAGACATGCTGAGGACTCTTCTACCTGCAGTGCCAGGTAGTGGTGAGGACCTCACTAAAGATGGTGGTTCTGGTACTCTCACCCCCACCCCAAGCTGTTCTGTGGTCCAAAGGCTCACTGTGTCCTCTTCTCTGAGATGACACAAGTTCTGGAGAGCACCCAAGGCAGCTGGTCACCAGAGTGGGGTGGGAGGGATGGGGTGACTGCCTGCCCAGAGGTCAGGCCAGGAGCCACTAGCCACTGCCTGCTCCAGGAAGTCTGTCACTCCAGGAATTCCCAGCCTGTCCACATGTGAAGATATCTGACGATACCTGTTAGACATGACTGGTGATGTGGCTCAGTCAGTTGAGTACTTCCTAGCACTCATAAAACTCTGGGTTCAATCCTCAGCACCATATGAAACCAGGCATGGTGGTATATGCCTGTATCCCAGAACCTGGGAGGAGGATAAGGCGTTTAAGACCGTCCCTGGCTACATAGTATGAAATCTTATTCCAATTTTTTTATTTTTTGGTAAAACAATTGACCCTCTACCAGTGACACATATTGGTAATAGATGCACTTCTAGTGACTGATGACAGAGGAAATCAAAATCTAAATGTTGCTCTCACTTCAGTAATGCTTTGAATGTGGGCATCACAGATATATTTGCAGATATTTGGAAACTAGGTTTACAATGTTTGTGGGCACTGGAACAAGATGGTGGTACGGGGCTCAGAGCCAGTTTCAAGGACCCTCAGTGTAAAGGCCACAGGCTTTGAAGTCGGTAGTCCCCCCTCCCCAATTCCCTAGTGAGGAATGGTCCAGAAGATGTGCACTGAGGCGCATGCACTCCTGATTCATGACTGGAGCTAACAATGGATCAGTCACCAGAGGCCCGTGTACTCAGGATGTCTCGAAGACTCTCCAGGAACCCTCTACTTTAACACAGAAAGTTTGAGGCCAGGATCTTCCAGGACCTTTTGCATTGGTGTCCCCAAACTTGAGATTTATAAGAAACTTCTACAGCCTTATTAAAAGTACAGATTCCAGGAGCTGGAGAGATGGTGCCGTGGTTAAGAGCACTGGCTGCTCTTCCACAGGTTGTGAGTTCAATTCCCAGCAAACCTCGTGGTGGCAATTAGCCACACCTGTTGACAATAACCTTGAGAGAGCAGAACTCTCTGGCCTCTATCTAGGTGGGAACTTTGTTTGAGGTAGAAGCACAATAACCTTGAAGGAACTAGAGGCAAGTTCCAACTCTCTGACCTTTGGCCAATGTGGAAACAGGCTCATAATTTCAGGTCTCCACAAGTACAGAGCAAATAACTTCTATAGAAATGAGAGACATCTGTTGACTGGACAGTCACCCAAGGTTCCTCTACAAAGTTGGGATATTCATCTTTGGCCGACAGGCTTAGAATATCTTTTTTTTTTTTTTGTTTTTTTTTTTTTTTTGGTTTTTTGAGACAGGGTTTCTCTGGTTTTGGAGCCTGTCCTGGAACTAGCTCTTGTAGACCAGGCTGGTCTCGAACTCACAGAGATCCGCCTGCCTCTGCCTCCCAAGTGCTGGGATTAAAGGCGTGCGCCACCACCGCCCGGCTCAGGCTAAGAATATCTGACAGACTTTTCTGTGAAGCAGGCATTTTGAAGGACTGTCCTACCTTGTCTTGACAAAGTTTGGCAGTTGCCCCCTTTTGTGTCCTGTTTGCCCAATTTGGACAGCATACAGTCAACAGTAGAGATAAAGGCAGTTTCTTGCCCACTGGCTATCTTTCCAACAAATGACCACAAACTCCATATGGAGGATATTCTTTTTTGAAGTAAATTGGTGCTGCCAGCAACATATATGTCTCACTGTCATGGAAAGCCTGTTGTTAAAGCATCTTGAATGCCATGCCATATTCTGTAGGTTACTGAAGTGTATGAAGAGCATCTAACTATCTAAAATATGTCTCTATTTCACCTTTAAAACATACCTAACATGGCCACAAATTTGATTGTTGGATGACTAACTACTGACCTGCATTTCTTAATTATCTTAAATAGTTTGTAATAATAACTTTCAAGGACTAGTTTACATTATATTGTCAAATGAACTTAAACAAGAGTGAAACGTGTATATAATATAGCAAAAATAACCTTAAATTTATATCAATTTACAAAAATACTTTAAACAAGAATAGAAACATATATAGTATGTTCTAACCAAAGTAACCTTACATTTATATCAATGTACAAAAATCCATACCAATGTAAAATATTTGATAATAATAGTTTTTTTTTAGTTTAAAAATAGATTCAATAAGATACCCTTTTATCCTATCATTCTTATATCCCCCTGTTTTCTTTTCAAAAAGAGATTTCTGAATCTAACCTCCCTTTACTTAGTTTTCTTTCTTTGACCATGGCCAGTAACAACTTGCTACCAACCCCTCTAAATAATGACAAACATCCATAATCCACCAAATGACCACAAACCACCCACCCCACCTCTTGGGAATATGGGTGTCATGTTCTTAAATTTACTTTCTGCTGTCTGGGGTGACAGCATCTTTAGGGACTCTGAGAAAATTGAGATAATTGTCCAGTCCTAGGAGAGCTAGCTACTGTCCAGGCTCAGTGTGGTGAGAAAGTACAGAGCTTATTTGAAGTCCTGACTGGAGTAGTCTACAAGGCTGAACCATCTCAAGTAGCCACCTCAAAGTTGTCCTAGATGCTGATTTCCGAGGAAACTGCAACAGAGACCTTCTGAGAGGCTGGATCACCTTGGCTTCTTGTCTTCACTGATGTCTGGTCCTTTTATTTTTTCTGAAAACATAAAAAAAATTTAAAGGTAACATACATATCTGCACTAACACAATTATGGAATGTGCAGTGTGTACAAATCAGTTAAAGATGATTCTCTGTTTTATTCGAACAGGTAAAAGACATCTGTCAACTTTTAGAGTTTGAACTGCATAACCAAACTGTGTCACGGCCACCTCGACCCGCAAGGATGATGCGACACCAGAGCTCTTCTTGGTAGGCAGTTTATTCAGGACCTAGTCTCTCTTTCTCTCTTTCTCTCTTTCTCTCTTTCTCTCTTTCTCTCT
>NW_004949096.1:36012489-36035274 GCF_000317375.1 Microtus ochrogaster
CTCTCTCTCCCCCTCCCTCTCCCGGGCAAACCTCTCCCAACACTTAAAAAGTCACGGGCCGCCAACCCCGGATTGCCAGGTGGGCACTGCCCATAGGTTCACGCATATGCAAGCAGCTGACAATCATTGCATGATAATAGCATAAGTCGGAGAGTACTCGCTTTCAGGATCGCGGAGGGCGGGAGCCAGCACCATCAGGTGTGGCTTCACACAGCTCTCTACAAAACTGTAGTATAAATCTCCATCCATGTCATGTGAAAGGATGGCACATATTAAAAAGTCATGAAGGCTCTGTAGCCAATGAGATTTATCAAGCCTCATCCAGTCTCAGAGCTGCTCCCACAGTAGAAGGGTTAGCATTTATGGCACCTGTCTTGTAGTTTTTCTTGGTTTATCTCTTTATGTCTGCAGCCAAGATTTTCAGGAGGTCTCGGTCTTTATTAATTTTGAAGGAATCCATAGACTTTTGTTTCCTGTGGAAATAAAGGCATAATCTCTCTTCCAATGCAATATATTTCCTGACTTCCACTCTGAATTTAATACATCCTTAAAATATATAGGCTACTTCAATTTAGCAGTTTTTTTCTACAAAATCCAATGTCTTTCAGCAGTGTTTGCCCTTTGCTCAGCAGCACTCAAAAAATTCAAAGACAACAAAGCAACATACAGGATCCAGGTGCCCTGTGTATTTTCCATCCTTACATGGCTTATTGCTTTTTATATTACTTAATTATTTCTTTAAAGTTTTTACTTTGTCATTTTTAATTTATTGATTTTTCTCTCTGACTATGTTCATTTCTTTCTTTTTTCTTCAACATCTAAGCATATTTTCAAGCAACTGTTTAGAGGTTTGTGTTTTTTTTTTCCAACTTGGACCTGGTTTGTTATTGTCTTGTTTTGTTTTTACATATCTACAGTGTTTTTCTGATCATGTGAACCAAACCTTAACCTGCCAGGCCCTCTGCCATGTGGCCCAGCTTAACACAGCTCTGCCCCCTTTGGTCCTCCTAACCATCCCATCTCTGGGGAAGCTGCAGTGTCGCTGCTGTGGCAGGTGTTTCTATTCGTCTCTTATTGGTAGCATGCCATTCAAGCACTTTATTGCATAGCAGGGCCTCTGTGAGCACCAAATTTATTCAAGAGGCCATGAAGCTGTTTCTGACTCTATGTTTGGAAACTTTCCCCCAGTTTTCTCAGTCCTTATGTGTGGGATTTACATATCCAGAGTTGGGAGCCATTTGTTGTCAGACTTTCTTGTCAGCCCCCAACCCCCAAACAATGACAAGGAGATATTATTAAGTATGAAAGTTTGGCCTTTAGCTTAGGCTTGTTCCCAACTAGCTCCTATAATTTAATTAATCAGTTTCTATTAATTTACATTCTACCTTATGACTTTTTTTAAACCTCTCTTTCTCTCTATATATCCGGCTTTCTCAGTGTCTCGCTAGTGTCTCCCTTGTACCCAAATTCATCCCCAGTTCCCCACTTTCGCTGGAAGTCCCACCTACTCTCTCTTGCCTAACTATTAGCCATTTAGCTCTTTATTAAAACAATCAGAAAGTGCCTTGGCAGAGACACATCTTCACAGTGTACCAAAAGATTATCTCACAACATTCATGCAATTAGATTACTGAGTTAATGAGTTATTTGAGCCAGTTTGGTTAGGTCACTTGCTGTAATGTCCTGTGCCGACTCAGGAATGCCGGCCAGAAGACTGTGGAAGCCCAAAAAAATGTGGGCCCATTGGCCTTGAATTAGGACCATGAGCCTAAATAAACCTCTTTTCTTTATATTATATCCAGTATATGGTACCATGTGATGGGGAAAAAAAGGGAAAATTGTCCAGTTCATCCTATGATTCTAATAAGCCAGGCAAGTGACACCACAAGGCACAAAAACTAATCACCACCCTTATAGACACGTACATGAAAACCTTTAAGCAAAATCCTTAAAAATCAAATCCTGCAAAGTAAATATATCATGACTCAGTGGAGATCTTAGGAATACAAAACTGGTTTAACACTAGAGAGCAAAACATGCAGTTTCATGCTTCTTTGTGGCTGAATAAATTTCCACTGTGCACACAAACAACATTTTCTTTACCCATTTATCAGTTTATGGGCATCTAGTCTGATTCCATGTTTTAGCTGTGTGAATAGTTATAAACGGAGACTTCTTGCTCATTTCCCAGCCACTCAGACCCGAATAATCTCACAAAACTATATTAACTACAATACTGTTTGGCCTATTAGCTCAGGCTTCTTATTAAGTAACTCTTACATCTTAGGTTAACTCATTTCTATTAATCTGTGTATTGCTACTAATCTGTGTCTTACCAGTGTCTGCATGTTACTTCTTTGGCAGCTACAAGAGTCTCCCTGACTCTACCAACTCTCCATATATCTCTTCCAGACTGACTATCTTCTGCACTGCTATAGGCCAAAGCAGCTTTATTTATCAACCAATAAAAGCAACATATATACAGAAGGAATCCCACATCATTTCCCCTTTTCTGTCAAAATAAAAAGGAAGGTTTTTAACTTTAACATAGTAAAATTACATATATAAAACAGTTATCAAGCAAGAATTATAATTAAAATATTTAGTCCATTTGCATTTGGCAAATTAGGGAAAATACTCTATCATAGATGATGTGGGATTCCCCTCTGTATGCTATGAATGTTTTATTAACATTGGTTTATAAAGAAGCTGCTTTGGCCTATGGCAGGGCAGAATATAGCCAGGCTGGAAAAGATATATAGAGAGAGTTGGTGGAGTTAAGGAGATGCCATATAGCTGCTGAAGGAAAAAGACTACTCAGAACCTTTCTGGTAAGCCACAACATCATGGCGATAAATATATTAATAGAAATGGGTTAATTGAAGATGTAAGAGCTAGCCAATAAGAAGCCTAAGCTATTAGCCAAACAATGTCATAATTAATATAGTTTATGGGTGATTATTCAGGTCTGGGCAGCAGGGAAGTGAACAAGCAGCCTCTGCCTACAAATAGTACAGCTACAACCATGAATGTGAAAGTATCCCTGTAGTGTATGATTTATAGTCCTTCCAGTATACTCCAGGAATGCTATAGCACACACACATGCACGCGCACGCACACACACACACGTACACACGCACACACATGGTAATTTTATTTTTGGCTCATGGGAGAATGTCTGCAGTGATTTCTTTAGTGGTTGCACCTAATCCCCATTCCCTTCAGCAGTAGATAACTTCTCTTTCCCCCACATCCTCACCAGAATTCATTATTGTTTGTTTTCTTGATAATTACCATCCTGACTGGGGTGAGACCCATTCTCAAGACAGTTTTCATTTACATTTTCTGATGGCAAAAGACAATGAAGACTTTTTAAAACATTTGTCGTGCATTTATGTTTCTTCTTTTGAGACTGTCTGGTCAGTTAGCTCATTTATTAATTGGAAGAGTTTTTCAACATTTGCAGTTTTTGAAATATATTCTCAATATTAAGGCCCGTCTTATGTATAACTGGCAAAGGTCCTCTCCCATTCTGTAGGCTGTTTTTCCCTTTGCTGACCATGTCCTTCCCTGTAAAGGAAAGTGGAAGAGACTGGAAACAATTGTGCTAAGTGAACTAAGCCAGACTGAAAAGACAAATGCTGTATGGTTTCTCTTATGTGCAAAATTTAGATTCCAATGTGTGACGGGTATGTCATAAGATTAGGAAAGGGCCCATGGGAGAGGAAGAAGAGATCTTAAGGGGAGGAGGAGAAACAGAGATGGTAATTGTATAGACGTGATAAAAATCAAAGGGGAACCATCGTCGGGGTGGGGGTGAGGGCAACAGCAAGTGGGTAACATGGTGGCCAGGGATGAATCAGGGCAAAATGAGCCTGATACCTGCCTGAGCACATGGTGAATTCTAGATCAGTGGGAGCTGTGTATCTCACGAGGATCCTATGCTGAGCTTGGGTCAGGTATCCTAAACGCAGCATGAATGAGCCTCATTAGTTAACAAATCTGTACTGTGAAGTCGCCTAGCTACAGAAATGTGTTCATAATACTGAAGCCAATAACAATTGTGGACACGTGTGGAAAGACAGAATTCTGAGTGATCCGGGTCAGCTACTACAAGGCAGCACTCTGCTTTCCTGACGTAGCTCTCAAACTCAAATAAGGATATTTTCTCCTGTGATCTCTTCAGTGACCCCTTTCTCGCATCTGGTACTTTTGGTTGGTGATTTTGATGTTTGAAATGCCCCCAGCACAGCACGGAAATGCTGCCTAACATTACTAAGTGAGAGAAAGCTGTGCTGTGCATTATGGGAAAAGATGTCTGTATTAATTACTTCATTCACGAGCAACTTGAAGTGCTGTTAGCCATGAATTCAGTCTTAATGACTCAATAAGCATCGTGGTTGGTTTTAAAGTCAACTCACCACAGATTAGAATCACCTGAAGAGGTGTTCTGATTACCTAGATTAGTGTGGGAGGCCCACCCTGGTTAGTTCCTCTTGGCAACAGTACAGGTAAAGAGGGGTATTTCAGAGGACAGTTTATCTGCCTTCTGCTGGCCTGGCCTCCCTCTTGCCACTGAGTTCATTTGGCCTGTGTGGCTGCTGCCACTGACAGCCACTGATTCCTTCATTGAGAGCAGAGTCAGTATTCCCAAACTTTCACCACAGACTAGGGAGCAAGGGGTCTCGTGGAACCTCCTGGGATTTCAGCACCAGACTCTAGGACTACTGAGGAACCTCACCTTGTAGACTGAGCGGCTGCAGGGAGACAGCTGTTCTAGGATTACTCTGACTGTTGAGGCACCAATTTCAAGGACTGAGGAACTATTAAGTTCTCAGCCTGTCTAGTGTGATTTGGTTACCATTGCTATTTTAAAGCTATCTTACTAAGTTTTGAAGTGTGTGTGTGCACTTGGTTCTGTTCCTGTAAAGAACCTTGTCCAAAGCAATAAGAGTTATTAAATAGTTTAATAATGTACTTAAACAAATTTATGTATTTATCAGCTAACAAAAGTGTTCATAGGAAACAAATCCTGTATTTACCCTAAGAGCAACAGTTCAGTACTCAGTCACTTCATAGGACATAACTCTGAGTAATGGTAACTAAATATATGCTGACTCCTATCATCCATCAACCCATCAATTATCTATCTATCTATCTATCTATCTATCTATCTATCTATCTATCTATCTATCTATCTATCTCTATCTATATCAATCACCATCTCCAAATAGAAAATATGCACCAGATTTGAAGACATACTTCATTTTTAAAAAGCTATAAAAATGGTCACTAGAGCTTAGAGTCAGCTCAGTAAAGTGCCTGCCTTGGGAGCATGAGGACCTGAGCTGGGTCCCCAGAACCCACATTTAACAACTCAGAAATGAGCATAGTGATATGTGGATATAATCATGATACTGGGAAGACAGAGACAGGCAGATCCCTGGGGCTTGCTGGTCAATCAGCTTTGCCTACTTGTCAACTTTCAAGCCAGTGATAGACCCTGTAAAATGTAACTTGAAGGACAACATCTGGGATTGTCACCTGCATACACATGAGCATATATGAGCACACATGCACACCAAATATACATGTACATCTTTACATACATGGACACATATGCACACACATATATATACATAAAAGGTCAATAATAGCAATGAAAAATCTTCTAGCATTATCACTCACTGAGAAATACTTGCTAAAATCTCAATAGGATATCACTAGAAAATATTGACCACAGAAAGTGTTGGTGAGGATATGGAGGAACTGGAATGCTCATACATTTCTGGTGGGAGCCATTTTGATTGTTTCCTATGAATCTAAATATTTGCTAGCATGTGACTCAGCGATCAACAGCTAGGTACTTATTTGAGAAGAAAGAAAATACCTTCCTTTGGACAGAAGATTCTTACCTGATTGTTGCTAGAAGCTTTCTTTGGAGTGGTCAAGGTGAACTAACTTTCATCCATTGAGAGATAATCAGATCATCTAAGACATATGTAGACAATGGGATACTGGGGGAATGTAGTGGAAAGAAATGAACTGGGGTTGGAGAGGTGGCTCGGTGGTTAAGAGCTCTGGCTCTTCTACTGTAGGACCTGGATTTGATCCAAGCACCCAGATGGTGGCTTGCAATGGTCTGTAACTCTAGTCTCAAGAGAAGCCAAAGCCCTCTTCTGACTTCTGCAGGCACCATTTTTTACACAGACATGCAGGCAGGCAAAACACCCATATACACAAAAAAAGAAAAGTATGAACAATGGAAATCCCTGAACTATAGAAATCCCCAAATGCCCACTCTATCATCCCAAGCAGCATGATGAGAGACTTTCTTGCAAAATTTCAAGGTCTCCAGCTAAAACGTAAGAGTTCTTGGGAGCACTACAGTCTTAAACCATCAAAGGAACCAGAGCAGCTAAGCCCTGGTTGCAGTCTGGCCTGGGGCCCAGAGTGAAGAGTTAGAGACACCGAGTATCCTTTAATCTGTGTGACTCTTCTGCCTGTGTGGGTTGTTCTGGGACAAATCTCTGGCCCTTGGCAGGGGTGTTTGCTAGGGGATATTCAGGCCCAGTGCACCTGCCTCTTCATATGAATACTGAAGCCAGCAGTATTTTAGTAGGTTCATCACCGGTGACAAGACTCTTAACCCCCACCTTATGGAGAATGCTGTGGGAACCTCCCCATTAACACACGAGGAGACCTCATACAGCCAAGGGCAGGAAGGATCTGAACTGACCAATGGCCAGCTTTCTCTGCCTATCCAGGTTCCCTCTCCCCACACCTTGTAGTCAAGAGAGGCCAGCACCTTCCCCCTTTTGTTACAGAAAAAGTTGGGCCAGAGCGTGAGAGAGTACCCTGTGGGAGGCAACCCCCTCACCCCCTCAGAGCTGGCAAACTTGGCCTGCAAGCACCAGGGCCCAGAACATTCTGCTCAGCTCAGAGAAGTTGGTAAAGGGCGGGACAGGTCATATCACAGCATCAGGCCATGGCTAGCTTGGCTGAGCGTGCTGTCTCAGGGTGCATTCCTGTCGTTATTTGTACCAGGTGGGGCACTGCCTGAGACCGGAGGCCCCAACCCTAATTTTCGATGTGAAAATATGCTGTCTGTCCACCTGTACCCTCCCCACAGGCTCCTTCTGCATAGGAGTGAGTCAGAGGAATTCATTCCTCCGTCTGCCACAATCAGTCCTTGGACCTGGTAGATCCCTCAGCCCTTCCAGACCTATTCTGCCCTATTGGAGATGATGAGCAGCCAAATAAGTCACCTGCCAAGAGGTGGTCGGATCAGGGGACATGATCTAGGGCAGGGTGACTTGCAGTATTAAGTGGAGGATAAGAATCTGGGGATCCAGAGACCCAGGAGCAGAACAGGTGTTAGTACTTGGAGGAAGTGGCACATGAACTTGGCAGGCAGAAGCTGGGCCTCTCGTCAACACCATCATCATTCATGGCTCAGTGTACCTGGCGTGTGTCTCTTACCCCAGCCTGTGGGGACTGTGGACCACCAGACCCTGAATTTCTTGTGAACATCTTGTTTTTCTCTGCGCTGACCAGCCTGCAGCTGCTCTGAGCACGAGACCCTGATGGCAGGGGAGTGGGTTCTGATGAGTCTGCAGCTGAAAGATCCCGAGAGCTGGGGCGTGGCCAGAACCCTATATAAGCTGCCCCTGAGCACAATAAAGTGGGCATTCTTGGCATTCTTGTCTCAAGAATGTCCCCGTAGCCCCATCTGTCTGCCTATCTGTCTCTGTCTGTGTTTGCATGTTTTTAAATTTTCAGCCGAGTTCCCATAGCGCAGAGCGAGTAGAGCACGGAAGGGAGCCGGTGTAGTTTTACACCCAGCCGCTGTGGATGGATGTCCTGTGTGTGATCCCCGTGACTGTCAACAGAACAGGGAATGGTGACTCAAATTTACCAGGTTGAGGTGGGAGGAAGGCTAAGAGCTGAAGGCCAGCCTGAGCCTCTGAGTAAGAGTCAAAAACAACCAACCAAACACTAAAAGAAAGAAAGAAAAAAAAAGTCACCAACTAAGATTTCCAGAAATCTAAGGCTACAGAGGCCGGATTTTCTGTGGCTAGTGGACACTGAAGTCACCTCCAGTGAGTCTCCTGGGGCTTCCCCCACCTTGCTCTGTGGGTCTTGTCGTGAGTGCTGACAGCTGCTGCCCACTTCACTTCAGTGTGAGGCAGCTTCAGAGAGGAGAGCAGGGTGGTCTGAGCGCCAGGGCCTGGAGGGGAGAGAGCTGAATAAGTCTCTGGTTCTCACAGCGCCTTGGGGGTCTCCATCTACAGGTTCCTTGGCTCTCACTGATGCTATTCCCTGGTGAGTCTAGCTATTCAAGCCTGTTCTCTCCTGTTGGGGACTTGAGGGCGGCTTAGGTCTGTTCCAGTGACCTTGACACCCTGAGGCTCTCTTGGCACAGTTCCCTAAGTGGCCAAAGGGTTTTGGTAGGAGCAGAAGACTGGGTTGGTTTTTTGAAGTGAAGCTATAGTAAATGATGTTATTTGGCAATAGTAATCATCCAAATTTATGACAGTATATCAAGAATATGGCTAACAAGGCAAATAACTGTCATATGTCCGGCTAGAAACTTCAGGAATGTTTCAGATCTTCCTCTTCATATGTTCCATCAAATACATACGGAGCCTTCCTTGGTCTTGGGTCTTGACTAAACCAAGCTCTCAAATCCTCCTGACACCTTACAGGTCAGTTAACATTCTAACTCTGCAGTCAGGGAATGAAGCTGAGAGGGAGGTCACTCTCTTGGGCCAGTTCAGGAACCCGGGTCGTTGTCCACATCCTTCTACTGGCTGCCAGTTCACAAATTCTGCTCAACCTCTTGCCTGGCATCACTACCCTGGCCCAGCGGGCAGCCTACAAGATCTGCTTCTCCGAAGAGCCAAACTTTACCTTTTCCTGAGAGCATTCAGATCCCTGGAAGCTTGTGAGACTTCTCACCATGACCACGAGAGGAATCAAGTGTCCCTCATCTGAGACTCACCTATAGACAGGCTGGGTTCCTGTGTGCTTGCCGTTACTCATGTGCCACTTAGAGCCATTGGCATTAGTGAAACCTGTCATAAGCATGACATATCTAGGGTCCCAGTTTCCAGAAAGGCGGGGACCCTCTTGGGATGAGACGTTGGTATGACAAACCACAGACACATCGTTTTCTCTCTCCATACCACAGAGTTCTTATCCCAGTGAAGTGAATCTTGACTGTCTCTCAAAAGCCATATGTTGAAGGTTTGGTCACCATCCTCTTGTGTTTGGGGACATAGTGGAGGCTTCCAGAGGTAGAGCCAAATGGACAGAAGGCCCTGAGGGCTGTGCCCGTGGGAAAGCTGTTCTATCATGGGCTCTGCCCATCATGTGCTATGCCAACATGGACCCTGCCAAAGAGGCAGGCCGACAGATCACCGGGCACTGAAACCTTAGACGTGGTGAGCCAAGGCAAACCTTTTCCCTTACACAGTTGACTGTCCTGGTCCAGTAGCAGCACCAGAAAGGGCACAGGCTGGCCTGTGCAATCAAGATCAAGTAAAGATGAGAGAGGCTGCCAGCATCCTTGGCATCTCCCAAGCAGGGGTGGCTCTTCTCATTTGGCATCAGTGCACAGACAGACCTCTTTGGGTCCTCCAGCGAGCCTGGCACTGTGCATGCACCCAGTTACCTAAGACAAAGGCGAGAGGTCCCAGCACCTCAGCTCTTGTCCGCCATCACTGCATGTGGTAGACATGGAACAAAGGCCAATGCACATGGCAGACACAGAACAAAGGCCACTAGATTGTACACTTTAAATCTGTTTTTTCAAATTGTGTTATTTTTAATGTTCTGGGCAGATGCCCACGTGTGCAGGGACACTTAGCCAGGCCAGAGGCGCTTTGTCTCTTTGAAAGGCCTCTATTGTGACCCCATAGTGGCCCCAATTGATTCTGGGAACAAAAGGCCCTTGTGGAGCCCCAAAGGCGTGCTTGCTCCAGCCCACGGCTGGCAGCACAAACCCTTTGCTGTCTCTTTAATGCCCGTGCGGGGAAAACTTCCATCCTCTATTGGGGCTGCTGTGCAAATCCAGGCCGATTCCTGAGGGGTGCCCACGCAGATGCCTTTACCAGGCTCAGCTCCTAGGAAGTGGTCTCTCACAGGCTTGTCTGATTGGACCTACTGTGTGCAGAATGTGAAGTCAGAGGCTGGCCTCCGGGGGGAAAGGACTGTATGTGATGAAGCCCCTCCCACACACCCTGCCCTTCCTAGGGGATCATCAGAAAGAGAGACAAAGACAGAGAAGTCACAGGCAAGAGTGCCAGCGTCCTGGATAGATTTGGCACATGTTGCCTTTTGCTAAGGGCCTGGCCCCATGTCCACCCTCTTCCATACTGGACATTCCTAGTCGCCAGCCCCATGGAGTTGTCTCCGGGGCTACAGAAGGCAAGAGAGGAGGGAGTGTATTAACTCACAGCCTCACTGTCAGGTCCAACCCATGCCAGAGGGTTCCACATGGCTTCCCCAAATTTCCAGAAGCCCTTGTCTGTTTGGACACAGCCACCACAGGGACTCCTCTCTGTCATTTCCCGAGACGCTGGCAACAGGCTGCATGAAGATGAGCTGGCTGCAGCTGCCCAGAGCTGGGCCCTGCTCACGCATGCAGTCATATTTGTGGATCCTTTTGGCATCTGCCAAACACTGAATGTTCCTGTGAGCTCATGGGAGCTGACCGGGAAGGAGGAGGCCTGAGCAGTGAGCCCTCAGCCCAGCTGTTCCATGGACTCGCGCGCACGTGAGGTGGAGAGCAGTGGCCCCTCTTTCAGCTGGGCCCACACTTGGTGGATATCCCAGTGGGGACTCTGGCTTGGTCTCTTCTGCCAGTTGACTGCTTCTTAATCTTTCCTTAGGACCATGGAGGAGATTCTGTTTGTTCTTTGTGATAATGAAATGTTTTTAAAATTTACTTGTATTTGTGTGTGTGTGTGTGTGTGTGTGTGTGTGTGTGTGTGTGAGAGAGAGAGAGAGAGAGAGAGAGAGAGAAAGAGAAAGAGAGAGAGAGATGTGCACATGCAAGCACACACATGTGGGAGATTCTTCTCGCCTTCCACCTTACCGAGGCAGAGTTCCTTGCTGTTTCTGCTGCTGCACTGTGAACTCCAGTCTTGCTGGCCCTCTGCTCCTGTCTCTTCCTCCTCTTCCTCCCATCTTCCCATAGGTGTGCTGAGATTGCAGACGTGGACCACTGCTTCTGCCTTTTTTACATGTGTTCCAGGAAAGGAACTCAGGTTGCCAGGCTGTTTTAGCAAGAGCTTTTACCCACAAATCCATGTCCCTCATCCAATTAGCTTTTTTGTTTTTGTTTTCGTTTTTGTTTTTTTTTTCCGTTAGCGACAGGGCCTCAAGTATCCCAGGCTGGCCTTAAACTCGCTCTGTCACCAAGGATGACTATGAACCTCTGATGTCCTGCCTCTGTCTCTGGTGCTAGGCTCGCAGGAGTGTGCCACCACCCATCGTTTACGTGGTGCTGATGAAGGGACGAGCTCAGGGCTTCAAGCAGGCTAGGCAAGCACTCTACCAGCTGAGTTACAGCCACAGCCCCTAGGTTTCAGCTTTAAGAATTACCAGTTCTTCATCTCCTTTGCAGCGTCCACGGACTGTGGACCTTGGAGACACCAAAGCTGGCACAGGGATGGTGTAGCAGCTCACAGTAACTAAGTTGTTTTGAGCTGGTTGAGTCCATGACCTATGTCCATTTATGTCCCTTGTTTTGGGGCCTACTGGTGGTCTGGCATTGTCCCTAACGTCCAACTTCATTCCCCACTACCGTCCTCTGCTCACCACCGTCCTGGCCATGAGATCTCACTGTCACTTTCCTGCATAAGGACAGGGCTTTGTGTGGGTGGTGGTGACACACACCTTTGATCCCAGCACTCGGGAGGCAGAGGCAGGCAGATCTCTGTGAGTTCGAGGCCAACTTGGTTTACAGAGCGAGTTCCAGGACAACTAGGGCTGTCATACAGAGAAAGCCTGTCTTGAAAAACCAAAAAGGGGGGGGGGGAGACACAGGTCTTTGGTGTCTTTGTGGCCTAGGAGAGGAGTCAAGCTCGGGACCCAGGACCAGCAGGACTAGTCACAGATTCTTGTTTCACCACTGTGTGGGTCTCAGGGTCCTCACCTATGGAATAATATAGAGGCCATCACCTGTGGCTACCAGGAGGGTAACAGGAGACTGTATATATATGAAAGGTGCTTTCAGGGCTGCCTCTCTCCAGGTAATAGTTCAAAAGATGACCAGCAAGATGGCTGGCTATTCAGGTGAGAACTGGGGTGTTCTTAATACCTGACCTAAGGCCAAGCAAGAATGTTTTCTTGCCCTTGGTTAGGATAACACCAAAGTATTGCCTCAAAAGAGGTTTCCTCTTCTCCAAGATCCCATAACAAATGTGTTGTGTACTGTGTAGTAGTGAGTCTTTGTCGGCTAGACAGCCTTCATTTGAAAAGAGAATGGAGCCACACACGGGAGCTTGGCTGCTACCTGTCTGGTGTAGCTAGCATCTGGTTGGCTCTTCCCAGTAGCTTCTCCACACTGCTCCTCTTGGGTATGGTGGATTCCCCGAAGGGCAGAGCCCAGGAGGTATGGTTGCTCTCAGCAGACCCTTGTACCTGCAAACCCTGGGCCCTGGAAGGAGAGAGGAGAAGGCAGAGAGCAGGAAGAGTAAGCGATGGGGGAGTGGATCTGGGGGAGGTGAAAACATGCTCACCCCGTTTCTTCAGGGTTCCAACATGGCATTGTGATTCCAATGGGAAAGAAACTTGTAAATTTCAGAAGTAGGCGTCATGTTAATGCAGGAACTCTCAGCTGGTCGAAGTGCCAAGAATAAGAGACTGCTGAATGCTTAGCCCTAAATGGGACATCTCTGTCAACACCCCCACCCCAAGGCTCAGGGAACAGAAGATGACAGAAAAGCTCTTAGAGGCAGAGGATGGGTTTAGCGCTCACGAACTCACTGCAGCTAAGACCTGAACAAGAGCCAGCCACCAAGATCAGTCAGCATTCCACCAGGCAGCATGAACTGGATTCAGTGTGCTAAGAGGGCAGGGGCATGAAGATGGGCGGGGCATGTGTTCGGAGTGGAAGGGAGGCGTTGGGGGTGGATGTGATGAAGATACATTGTATATGTGTGTGAAACTGTCAAAGAATAAATAAAAGATTAAGAAACTGCAAAGATTTACAGACCCAGGATAGAAAGCATGAATTATGTTAGAACCATCCTCAAGTTCTTTAATCCAGGTTTCTATGGTTACAACAATTTCCGATAAAAAGAGAGAGAGGACGATTGTATGAAAGTTTCTTTTAATGATTAAAAATCTGAAACATTGAGAAACTCTTGGGAAATCCATCTTAGTTGCCCTTCCTTCCTTCTTCCCTCCCTTCCTCCCTTCCTTCCTCCTTTCTTCTTTGCTCCCTTTCTCCTTCCCACCCTCCTGTGAAAACGTGATCCTCATTCATGTTGAGCTGCTGGTTAGTATAATGTTACAGTACAGTTTTGTTGAAAATATAAGACTTTCCCAGTCAACACAGTTTCAGATTTTGTTAAACATTTCAATGAACTTCATATCATCTCTTAGTTTGTATTTAAAATTTTAAAAACAAATCCCCAACCTAGTCTTTTACTTGTGGTTTACTATGAAATTTTGGCTGTGTTAAGTAGGCGAATGGCAGATTTGGGTACCAGTGATGCTGGGATAACAAAAGTCCTCCTGGATGTGCCATTAAGACCCAATTTGAGGCGGAGTGTGTGACTTAGCTGTAGAGTGTTTACCCAGCATGCACAGGCCCTGGGTTCCATCATCACAACCAAGGTAGAAACATTCCTAAATCCAATTTAATTGTAGCGCTCATCTCCTACTTTGTTGGAGAACAAGACGTTAGCTAGTTATACCTTCTGATTGAGGCTAGAATATTGGCTCTCCTGGAGACTGGCAGGAGAGCCCTCTATCTGGGGCTCCATCTCTACACTGTCATAATGGGGTCAAGGTGAGATCTCCTAGTGGGGAACCTGACTTTCCAGATTTTTCCAGTCCTTCCTAATGATAAATACTTCCTCCTTTTAGGTCCAGTGTCCTAAACCTGGAATATGGCAGCCACCAATGGTCATTATCTATCCCTTCACTCTGCAGTCTGGTCCCTTTCTTCCCCCAGGGAGTGGTCTGAAGACGTGCCCGAACACATCAAGAGACCACAGATACCCATATGGAGCATTTTAGACCGGCTTTACAAAGAGAGGGAAGAAATGCCTGTAGCTAGTTTTCTCAGGGCTTGAGAAAATTCTAATTGAGCAGACTACCGTGTCTTCAAAGAAAAAGGTGGAGCTCCTGGGATCTCCCTACAAGGGAACCACTATCCGGGCAGACACTGTGTGGCCCTCAGCGAGTCATGCTAGACTAGAATGCACAACTGTCCCTGGAGACACAGGTGAAGTCAAAGGATTCTGTAGGGAAAAAGTTGACTGGAAGGTGTCCCTGATTCCAGAGAATGAAAAACAACCCCTGTCATCCCTGTACTCTTGAAGCGTGAGATAGAAAGGCATTTAATGGAGTATTTCGAAGGGTCTCATCTTCCACCGTGAGCATCTGGAGACCTCTGTTGGGTCTCAACAGAGAATTTCCATCCCTGCAACACTCAGACTGTGCCCAAAGCCTAAGATGTGCCTGGAGACAAATGCTCTCCAGAGCCTGTGGAAAATTCCAGGAGGCAATTCTTATGCTCCAAGGGTCAAGGGGAAAATCGTCATTTCTTCAGATCAAGGTTCCCAGTTCCCACCCTGGCAAGACAGCTCCTTCCTCCCTCAGCTGGAGGTTAAACATAGCAAGCCCTAAACCCTTGACAGAAGGTAAACATGACACCCAAGAGAAACAGAACATGGCTTCCTTTTGTTTTTGTTTTGTTTGTTTTTTTGGCTTGTTTTCTTGTCTCCACCACGGTGTCTGGGCTCTAGGAAGTTAATGGGGAGTTGGGATGATCAGTGAATGACATCTGGGTTTCCAGCTCCCGATCTGCTGTCCTATGAAGACTTCCATCTGATTAAGGAAAACACGGCATGGATCACGTAGAGCAGAGTGACCACGTAGGCGAACACCTGAAACCAGAGGGACAGAGGGAAGGTCATTAATGTGAGGTCGGTGGCGTGGCGTGGGGGAGGGGGGAAGACAACTATGGACGGACTTAGGGCTGTGAGGGCTGTCACATGGCTCTAACTGCCTGCCTCTGCCTCCTGAGTGCTGGGCTTGCAGATCTTTAATTAAAAATGTGTGTTTGTGTGCGACTGTGTATGTTTGTGTGTGAGTCTTGTGTGTGTGCACATGTGTGCGTGGTACATATGTAGGCCATAGGAGGATGTCAGGTGTTCTCCACTGTAAGATTCTCCACCTTTTACCTTTGAGGCAGGGTCTCTCTGTGAACCTGGAGATTGCAGTTTTCAGACCAGCTGTCAGACAGCTACAGAGAGCTAGCGGTCCACTGAATGCCAGAGTTTTGTAGCATTTGAAGGATACCCAGCTTGGAATATGGGTCCTGGGATCTGAACTCTGGACCTCACAATTACACAAGCAGCTTCTCTTAACTCCTGGGTTGTCTTTCCATCTTTCGGACCCTTCATCTTAATCCTGAATTCTTCACTTCCCAGGTACAATTGAGGAAACCAGGCTTCATGGTAAGCGGAGAGCAAGGCGCATGTGTCTGTGAGTGCATGTGCTTGGCGGTGGTGGTGGCAGTGGCGGGGCAAGACAGGGCGGGGTACCTAGCTTCTATCAACAGGAAGTGGCACATGTGAGGAGTTGTTGAAGCGATTCAGCCTGTCACATTGGCAGTGGGAACATAGGCCTTGGACTGACACCTGTGACTTGTGCCTACCTGGGTTCCGTGTGCTCCCATATTCTGAGTGGCTGACCTCCCTAAAGGCTCACCTACCTGCAAATCCAATATTTGCACCTGGTTTTGTGACCTTGGGGAAGGGGTCAAAAGTTTCCAGCTCAGGCACAACATTCAGGGTGGCCACGCTTCCGTGAGTCTTGGAAATGCTCATAAACAGCAGCCCCGGCGCTCAAGCATGAGTGAACGCTCCACCCTCACTGACCGGAGGCGATGTGTAACCCGAGTTAGCTAGTGACAAATATCTGCGAACTTATCTGGGAACTCCTAACTACCCAAGTCACCTGTCCCCCTCAGGTGGGACATCAGGCCCAATGAGAACCCCTGGCAGAAGCACTTCAGAAGTTCTGGAAGGGGCAGTGAGTGAAGACTTGGTCTGAAAATGAGATTAAGGAATGGCACACGGTGGATATTTAGAGTACGGGACGTGCTGAGACACATTTGGACCTTCAGAAACCCTTCTCTGTGGACTTCTGCCATGATTGCCCATCGTAGTGAGATCTATGTAAAGAAAATCTCTAGTTCTCCTGTGTTCACTTCTGTTAACCCCAGAAAGTTTTCCGGTGAAGAAGCTGAGCCAAAATGGGTCCTTAATTAGGACCAGAGAGGGGATACAGGCTGGTGTGAGGGAGGCTCCAAGGTCAGCTGTTAATTCCTGAAGAAGAATGCTGCCTCCTCCCTGGGTACCAATCCAGAGGATACTGTGAACTGTGAACAGAAGTAGCTCTACTTTGAATTTGGTTCTCACGACACCTTATTATCTAGCCAAGTGCACCCACCAAAGGAGAACATCCTGAGTTTTGATTCTGGCACAAAATGGCCAGGCATGTGCATGTCTATCATGTCCAATAAGAAAACATGGGGCCAGGCGGTGGTGGTGCACGCCTTTAATCCCAGCACTTGGGAGGCAGAGGCAGGTGGATCTCTGTGAGTTCGAGGCCAGCCTGGTCTACAAGAGCTAGTTCCAGGACAGGAACCAAAAAGCTATGGAGAAACCCTGTCTCGAAAAATCAAAAACAAACAAACAAACAAACAAAAAAGAAACTATGGGGACAGAATCTGCTTTGGAGTGGAGCTTTGTCGTGAAAGGTGTACCATGGAATACGACACAATAACATAATAAGCACTCTGCATCTACACCCAACCCCACAGTGACTTTCACACACATGAGCTTGGGAGAGAGAAGTCAGGCATAAAAGACTGAACCTTGCACAATTCCACTTCAAGTGGCAGGCAAAACTGAACTGAGTGCTGGAAATAGGCTAGTAACAGAGGAGATGGTGATAAGGTCAGTGAGTCTCTGTCTCTCTCTCTGTCTCTGTCTCTCTCTCTCTCTCTCTCTCACACACACACACACACACACTCACACTAGTAGTGCTGGAGATGGACGCTAAGGCCTTGCACATTCCAGACAAATGGTCTACGCTGACACACACCTCAAGGCCTGTATCCCAGTTCTTTAAAGCACATTTTATTAAAAATAAAGTATCTGTGTTTCTGGAAGTGGGTATGTGCTTGTGAGTGAGTGCCCATGAGAGCCAGAAGCCAGTGCTGGATCCTCCAGGCCCTGGGTCATAGGCGGCTGTGACACACTAGATGTGCATGCTGGGGATGGACCTCTGTAAGAGCGGTACTCTTTCTCAACTGCTGAGCCCTCTCTCTAGCCCCATGCATCCTATTTCTTAATTATGGGAAGATTCATCTTCTAATAATTCACTGATACACCTGCCTGAACCTGTGCACTTGTCTGGATGAACGCTGCTTTAAAGTCAGAGAGAGAAGTGGGGAAGGTGAGGTGCAAAAGACAGGCAGCTTTCAACCTGTTCAGTGGGCAGGGATTTAAATTCAGCCCACCTAGGTTTTCCCATCATGGACTGACTCCAGCCACGTCTAGTCTACATCACACTACTATTGCCCTGAAGAATTTTAGGGGAGTTGTTATCAAATGCCTTGATGTCAGTGAACTCAGAAGGCTTGCAAGTTAGGAAGGGGTGAGGTGCTCCTCCGACAGGCAGATGAAGCAAGATTATAGACCAAGGCAGAGAGGATGGATCACCAACCTCAGGGAAGAAGGCACAATGCTGCCTGGCTATGCTGCTGTTTGGACTCCATGTTGGAAAGTGTTCTGTGATGTAGGACAGCTAGAGAGGGTAGTGACGGGGACCTTGAGGTGGCCAGGTTCATGAAAGCCGCTTAAGGGGAGCATGCAGTTTCTCTTGGGTGGGATGGTATCCTCTAAGAATGATGCTCTGAGAACCCCCCTCCCCCAACCCCTCTAGATTCAGGAAGAACCATGCTGTCCAACACATCCCTGTAGACTGCGATCAGCCTCCTTCCCATTTTCCAGCAAATGACAGGTTCAGGCATCTTGTTAGCTCATTCCACTTTGGAGTTTGCATGAATCACAAGTCAGTTTCTAGAGACCTGAGAAGCACTATTTCTAACTCATTTTTAATGTCACTCATAGTTAGAAATAAGTTTTATATTAAGGACTCTGAGTAAAAGCACCAAATACATTCCTCCAAGGGTACCACTCAGAAAAACATCTTCCTCAAAACAAAACATCTTTCTAAAACAATTCAATCTCTTATTCCTTGCCATACGGATCTAGTCAATGAAAAAGAAACCCACCCTGGCCTCAGTGTTCCTTGTGTTGACTCTGCTTCTGTGGACAACACTCGAGGAGGTCACAAGACCCAAGTGACCAGACTCACAGCCTGAAACTGGTACTGAAAGCACGCACGGTGGCCAAGACCCCGACTTTGACACTTGCCAATCTTGAGAAAGAGTCCAGGCTGCCTCTCCCTCTGTGAGATGGGTGTGACAATGACACTGGTCCCCCAGGACTATTGTGAGGGTCAAATGCGATCATATCTGCCCATACACAGCCAGTCTATCAGGAGCCCCTGTGCCTACTGAACCGTGGGCTGTGCAGCCCTGAGAAAACAACTAAGGGAGTCGCGGCCCATCCCTGCCCTTCGTAGGGGCTTCACTGCTTCACAAATGAGGGGCAGGTTCAACTTCATTCAAGAGAGGCGTGGGCTGGGTAGCGCTCCACCTAGCGCATCTGCAGCAGGCAAGGAGAGCTGCTTGTTTTGGGCACTGCTGGCGCAGGGTTGCAGGGAACTTACCACTGCTGAGATGTTTTCATGGTACTGCTTGTAGGTGAAACCATCGTACATTGTGATGGTGGCCAAGGCTTCCAGAACTGAGGCACTGAGGTAAAACAGGGCCGCCACACAGTGGTAGGCTGCATCCTGAGGGTGAGAAGGGCTTTGTCAGAGATGAGAGGAAAGAGACGCTCCACTCCAGACATGGAGGCATAGACCTTGAATTCCCTGCTTCCATCTTTGTTCCAGACTCTCTTCGAACCACACCATAGCCCCTAAGTCCACCAGCTTCTCTCAGGATTTGACGGCTACTGAGCTGAGCTTCTTTTCCTTGGGCAGGTTCCACAGTGAGTCTTTTAGTGGAAGAAGATGCTGTTGACCCTGAGGTACTACCAAGGGAGTCTGGGGTGTATGCTGGTTACTCTTATTATTAATTTGACACAAGATTAGAATCTTCTCTGAGACACCTCCGGGTGTGTTCTGTAGGGTGTTTCCACAGAGGCTGAACTGAGCGTGGATGACTCACCCTGAATACGAGCGGTACCATCCCATAGGCTGGGGTCCCAGGCTGAATACGGAAGAGAAAGCTGGCCACACACAAGCAGTCGCCCTCCTGCTCTCTGATTACTGACCAATGTGATTAGCACCTCACTTCTGCAGCTAACCCTTCCCCATCAATATGACTGTACCCACAAACTGTGAGATATAGCAACAAGAAACATCACAAATACAGGGTCACAGATAGAAACTGGTTCTGGACCCCAGGATCAACCACACATGGTTAAAGTCCTGGCTTGCATGTGGGCTCTTTGTCCAGTCTGGGGAAAGAGAAGCCTGGGCCATTTCCCTTGTTCCCATTTTGTTGTGTCGGTCTTAGTTATTTATCTTGGCTCCTGAAATATTTCAAAGCGAAAAGGAACTAAAACAAAGTTCAGTATGGTTGAAGTGATTTCAAAAGTTCAAGTAGAAAGGCTGTGGAGAAGTAGAGATCTAGCCAAGTGGCCTGAACCCTCATTTAATTAATAATAAGCAAGTCCCCCTTATATTTATCTGAGGCCTGTTTCCAGCTCCTCAAAGCAGAACTTAGTACAAAAGAAAGAACACAGGCCATTTTGGCACCCGAGTCATCTAGAAGGCATGCTTAGATGGTGGTCGCCAGGGAGGCAGGCAGAAAGCACAGTCCGGTCACTAGGGAGCCATCAGCTTAGGCCCAGGCTCTAGGACTCTGCTCCCCAGGGAGGTGACAGCCCCCTGGATGGTGGGAGTAGCTGACAGCTATCAGGTGCCTGTGGGTGGGTGGGGACGGGATGCCAGCTATGTGTGAAAAGGCAAGCGCAGATAAGAAATCAGAGCGCCCCATGAGAATCTGCAGCAAACACGCGGATCCTGCCCTCTTTTCCGACTTCCTCAGTGCAGGAGTCGGTTACTGCTAGGAAGAGTCTAAACCGAGGTCAGGACAGCTCAGCTTTGGGTTGTGCTGGAAAATGTTTCCAGGGAAGCCTCACTCAGGGTTGGAAAAGTAGTCTTCCAGAGATGAGGGTCCAGCACCACCTCCCTCCCCCGACACAAATTCCCTGGGCCATCACTCACCAGTGTGATCCAGGAAGTCTCACCGCTGTGAGTACCAAATACGTACATGACCATCAGGGAAGTAGTGGCCACGAAGCAGAATACAGACACGAACATCACCCAGCCCTGGATGAGGGGAATGGGCACCAGGGAGGAGGCGATCAGAATCCATACCAGGCCTCCAAAGACCTGCAGGGAGGAGACAGAGAGTATTGGAGCAGGAACATTGGGGCTACAGATACCCAGAAAGGGGACAAAGAGGGTGGCAAAAATATCTCTTTTATCTTCCAAAGCTGCAGGCTAGGGCTCCAATCTCAGCGTTGCCATTGCCTCTGGCTTACTTTGTTTCATTTCTTAAGTACAATTTTCATTTTTTTATTTAATAAACATTGTAATACACCTGGGCATTGTCTTAAGCACCTTGACAAATATTAACTTGGTTAACTCCAGTAACAGAGCTATGGGTGAAGAACGGGATAACTGAGGCGCGGGAAAGCAAAGGAACTCACCAATGGAAGAACTCACATTATTTAGTATTAGCATTAGAATGGCTACCCTTTCTTCTGAGTGTCTATTCTTCTCAATGGCTTTGCTATTGGAATATCTTTTATGTTATAAAACAGTAAGCAACCATCCGGGAGTGACAGACAGTACAGGTCTCCAAGGCTGGCGCTGGAGAGGTAGAGGGAGGAAACTAGCAAGCACAAGGCCAGCCTAAACTACACCATGAGACCCTGTCTCAGAAGATCAAGGGTTGGAGATGTAGCTAAGTGGTAGAGGTCACTTGTCTAGCCGCTGCAAGGCCCTGGATTCAATCCCTAGCCACAGGAAAAAAGAGACTGTAACCACTAAGAGATGTTTTTAGGTTATTAATGGGTGAACATACTAGCTGCATTATGATACTGACATTTTTATTTTTAGATCCCCAAGTGTAGGAACTTTTCTGACTAGTTGAACTAGAAATGGAGAGGTCACAGGCTAGCCTGGTTTTCTCAGATGGCTGACACAGGTATGAGAGAAGCCAGAGATACATGGATGTCCCCAGGCTTGGAGAGTTCCCTTTCTCAGAGGGGAACAAAAGAGGTTCCAGAAGTCCCCTGGATGATCCAGCCTCACAGGCCTCACTGAGATTTTCTCTAGTTCTCTCTGACTCTCTTCCATCCAAGCTTCATGTACTCACTCTAGATAAGGACAGGACTGGCACCTAGGGAGATGGCTCTACAATCTGGAAAAGTCTGGAAAGCAGTGTGGGAGGGCAGGGCACTTCCTCCTGAGTGGCTGGGGCTGAGGGCAGGTGACACTCCTTTGTGCTGCGGGTTGAATAACACCTGCTTTTAGGAGGTATGAGGCTAGGCACGGAGAAATGCAGAAATGCAGAAGTCCGTTGGGTCTGTTTATCCAGTCAGAGACTAGCATCAGCATGTGCCCTTGCTCTGGGGTCTGGTCACCGCATAGTCGTCCAGGGTCCTTCTAAGTCAGGCCGTTTGTCTGCGTGCTGCAAGGGAATTCTGTATATCTCTGCAGCCTGTGGCCCCAACAAAAGACATCTGGCTAGAGGTAAAAGGCGGTTTGTCTGATCATGAGGTTGTGGGAATGAAGTCTGCCTTGATCACAGAAGCTGGCTCTCGTGAAAGGTTGCCAGGGGAAACCATCTGCCCCATCTTCCACCCAGCCACCCTCTACCCAAAGGGCTGAGTGGATCAAGACATTTCAGGATTCCCTCCGTGCACAGTCAACAAAGGTGGGCTAGGCAATGACTGCTTTAGTTACTGTGGCTACATCATTACTTTCAGCACAAACAAGCTGTAAAATGCGTAAGTTAAACTAGCCCATTGTCACTTGCAAATGGAAGACTTTGAGATGACTTTCAGTTCCTGGTCTTCAGGAGTACAGGTTGTAGTTTATGCATCTTATATAACCTCTTTCAATTCTGTTCTCCCCTATGGGGTGGTCAGGAGTCAAAGGTGGGGCAATAGGCAAGTCAGAGTGAAATAGCACAGGGTTTGCCAAGGCTAGATGCTAGCACTGAGCTAGCTCTTAACTTCTGGTGCATGTCTGACTGAATCAGGCTGTTTGAGTGAGTGCCTTTCATTAATCTGCCCAAGATACACACACACCACACACACACATACACACACACACACACACACACACACACACACACACACACACAGAGAGAGAGAGAGA
>NW_004949096.1:36035386-36035968 GCF_000317375.1 Microtus ochrogaster
TATTTATGGGGTCCAGTCAGAACCGTTGTCCACAATTGTCTAGTGAACAAAACCCGTTCTATACCCAAATCCAATCTCTAGTCCCTGACAGACCTCAGGACCTGCCTCTGGGTATGTCACCCAGCAAACCCACACTTTTGAAGATTAGGTGTTCCCCCAACCCATTGAATGGTGTAAACAGTAGTAGATTTCACTGATGAGGGAGCCCCCTCTGTATGCTGTGATTACCGTTAATGGATAAAGAAACTGCTTTGGACCTATAGCAAGGCAGGACTTAGGTAGGCAGGAAAAGCTAGGCTGAATGCTGGGAGAAAGAAGGGTGGAATCAGAGAGAAGTCATGGAACCAGTGAGACAGACGTGCTAAAACTTTGCTGGTAGGCCGTAACCTTGTGGTGATGCACAGATTCCTTGAAATGGGTTAAATTCAGATATAAGAGTTAGCCAATAAGAAGTTAGAGCCAATTGGCCAAATGAGTAGCCCCCTCCCACTACATTTCACAGTGAGGTACTGGGAGAAAGTTCTCTCCGTTTGCCTCCCTCCCTTCCTTCCTTTCTCTTTGTTCAGTTTTTTTTTTTTTTTT